>NW_015386149.1:12577-22987 GCF_001527695.2 Protobothrops mucrosquamatus | reverse complement strand
GATCTGCAGTATTGAATGGGCCCGTTACCAGGTAAAAGGATTATATGTAAAATATGACATGCCTTGTGGACAAGTTGCTAGAATAAATGTGTAACTGTTTACCACCCCTTAAAGAAATAAATTTATTTTTATAATCCTACTATTTGATAAGTATGCTACATGGCAGGTTGTTTGTATTAAATGAGTAATCAAAGGGGGGGAAATCAAATAGCTAAAATCTGCTAGTCGTAAATTAAATGCGGCCAATTTGGGGCAGTAGTTAAGGAATTTTAAGGAGTTTTAAACCTGCCTTAGGCGTGAAGCCAGCTGGATGACCATTGATCAGTCATTTATCTTAGTCCCCTGAAGAAGGCAGTGACAAATCACTGCTGAAAATCTGCCCCAAAAAACAATAAGGACTTGTCCATGTACACTGGAGAGGAACCTGATTCAAAGGAACTAATAATAACAACAATAAATATAACTGGAGAACAATCCTGATGATTGGTAAAACAATCTATCCTTTAAATATTCTGGCTTCAGGGCTAATTTTATCAAAAATGGTTGGTAGGATGATTGAAGGAAGTTTTTATTCACAGATGCTTTTCAAATGCATAAAACCTAATTAGTACTGTGAATTTAAATAATATTTTAACATAAAATTAAAATAAACAACTCAACTGAGAGACAAGAAACCTATTTGTATCATGCGCGGATGAGGGTTACTATTTTATAATGTCATGGATGTGAATTAGAGAAATAAAATTCCCAGAATGTAATGAAACTATCAGGAAAAACTACTGTTTTGTTTTCCAGGAGGGGAAAATGAAATTTTGGAGAGAAATTGAATTTAGTTTTAGCACCCTTTATGAATATAAATTCATTTGGTTACATATGAAATGCATGACAGATAGTTTGGTTTGTTCATAAAAGTATGTTTGATGTACATATACAGTAAAATTGAAAAATACGGTTTATTTACTCAATAAATGTGAATTAATTCTTTGAATCTACTTTAAAAAGTTTTTAATGTCTGTTACAAATGGTATTAAAGGTGCTATATTCTAAGAAATCTAGAACTGTATCTCTTTTATGCCTTTGTAGAAAAAGAAGGCAAACTGAAAAAACATGAAAATAGAGGAAACCAATGTTGTAGAAAAAGAAAAGTGTGCGTTCTGAACAATATACCAAAAGTATTATTTTTTTAGAAAATGAGAGAGGCACAGCCCAAAAAAACCTCATTTTGCCACAGCTTCCTTTTTCTGAATATGAAGTGGTATACTTAGTAACAACTTCTACTTTTTCTGATCCTTTATTTTTAATTGTATACTAGACTTCTAAAAGCTGTTTTGTCTTGATGCAGGCTCTGCTACTCTTTCACATGTTAAGTTAGTTAAACCCAGAAATAGTGCGTCCCCAAAAAGACCTCCACATTATAATCATTGCATAAAAAAATTAAAGAAACATATTTGAAAATGTTTCATAACTTTTTTCATTTTGTGGAGGGGAAGGCCTTGGGAGAAAATATATAGAAATTTTTCCTCAGGCCTCCCTATGTCTCGCGCATTTACATAATTTTAGTAATATGGAAGGTTTCTCTACCTTTCATACTGTAGTGTTATGTGCTCCTGGCCACTTTCCTTCATGACCAGAGGCAAGCTTGCCTGACCAATAACCAGCCAAGACGCAGTGAAGGCCTTTTGTTTCGTTTATTGCAATAAGCGGGGAGAGAAGCTATCAAAGCTTGGTTCTCTCCAAAGTTTTAACCCAAAATATTCCCTTCTTTTATGCAGTCCTGTCCCTGGCCGCTACATCCCTCCTCTTTCCCCATTGGCTGAGGTATTATGAGGTTACACTCTTTCCGTCCGCTTATGCACATTTCCTGATAACATATTAAATCATATTCACATATACAATAATAATAAGAAAAATTAGACATTTAAATGGTTATTTTAAACTCTGTAGGTATTTATGTCCCCTTTTTAGAACAATAAGTTCTTTTCCTGTTTTTCAGCGTGCCTTTCCTGGCTAGCCATTTCCTCTTACAGTTATTTTTTTATGGTCTGTCTTCTTTCTTTTCCCACTCTAAGACCCAGCTATTTTTGCCCATGTGTTTATCTTCCTTTCTTTATGCTCTCCTTTCCTGGTTCCCATATATTATTAGGGTTTTTTTTCTCCATTCAGTAAATTTCCACTGCAGCAAATTCAATTTTAAATTTCTCTTTCAATATTAAATTCTGAAGACCTTTCTTTTACTTCTATCAGTAGCATTACAATCCTGGGCTTTCCAGTAAAAAATAATTGGAGAGAGATTTGGGTTAATTTAAAACAGGAGTCCCCAACCCCCGGTCCGTAGACCAATACCAGGCCGCGGCATGCCAGCCACCGGGCCGCATAAACAAGCCAATCCCCATCAGTGAGATGGAGGCAGCACACAAAACCACGCCCTCTCTGGTCCGCAGAAAAACCTCTCTTCATGGAACCAGTCCCTGGTGCCCCAAAGGTTGGGGACTTCTGGTTTAAAGGACAACATTCCTACAAGCGCACAAGTAAATTACAGATAGTTTTTGAAGGGAATTACTTAAATTCAAGGACGATAACATTTATCAATGGCCGCTATCTATGCTAGCTAGGTATGCTTTTTTGGATCACCACTGTAGCAGCATTCCTCATGATATCAATATTTCCGCTAGTGCAATTCTCCGAAGCATCATTGTTGAAAACAGGATGTTGCAGTAAATAAGCCTTAGGTTTAGTCAAAATCTTTCCCAGTTTCTAATATACATTTAACTTCTTTATTTGTTTCTTTCCAGACTATAGTGAAATGCTTATTAGGTCTTCTTGCACTTGGAGTTATCATTACAGCCATAGTTGTTCCAGTAGTTTTGCTAACAAGGGATGGTAAGTTTAATCATCACTTCCTATTTTAGTATTGTAAATAATTTTTGAAACTCGATCTTCTAGTCCCTCTCCCTCAGCCTAACTCACCTCACAGGATTGTTGTTGCAGGGAAAATAGAAGGAGGAAGGAGTGTTAGGTAAGTTTGCCTCCTTGAGTTATTTATAAAAATAATAAAGGTGGGAATTTTAAAAAAATCTAAAAAAAAAGATGCTATTCACAAAAACTTATGCCTTTAATAAAATGTTAGTTGAAAAAGCTGCTATCAGATTCCTCCTGATTTTCGGAACATTCTGTAGTATGAGTAACCGACAGCCAGAAATGTATATTCTGTGAACATTGATTCAATCTAATAGAGATAAATGATGCAGTTATAATCTCAAACTTAAAATATCAAAGTCCTTTCTGATGAAAGAGCTAGGACCCAAAACACCCAGTCAGCCTTAATGAATTGGAATAGAATAGAATAGAATAGAATAGAATAGAATAGAGCTGGAAGGGACCCTGGAGGTCTTCTAGTCCAGCCCCCTGCTCAAGCAGGAGAACCTATATCGTATCAGACAAGTGACTGTCTGGCCTCTTTTTTAAAAATCTCCAGTGATGGAGCGCCCACGATTTCTGGAGGCAAGCTATTCCACTGATTAATTGTCCTCACTGTTAGGAACTCTCTCCTTAATTCCAGGTTGCTTCTCTCCTTGATTAGTTTCTATCCATTGTTTCTTGTCCTGCCCTCTGGTGCTTTGGAGAATAATTTGACCCCCTCTTCTTTGTGGCAGCCTCTCAAATACTGGAATACTGTTATCATGTCACACACACCCCTAAGAAGGGACTGGAACTCACAGTGTCCCGGTTTCTGGCCTTCTGTTTATTTCTTAAATAGAAATACATTTTCTATTTATTTTTTATCCTGCCTTTATTTTTTATCCCGCCCACCTAGCAGTTTGAAAGCATGAAAATGCTAGTAGGTAAATAGGTACCACTTCGGTGGGAAGATAACAGTGTTTGTGTTTCGCCATACTCTCTGCAATGAAGCATGATCTCATGCTGGCTACATGCCCAGAGAAACATCTTCAGGCAACACTGACTTCCTCAGCTAAGAAATGGAGATGAGTGCCACTCCCTAGAATCAGACATGACTGGATAGGGAGACCTTTACCTTTACCCAGTGCTTTTTTTGTAAAAAAAAAAAAAAAAAAAAAGGTGCCAGAACTCACACATGTCATATAACCCGCCTTGCCTACCCTACAAGGTTCCATCCCAAAAAGGTGCCGGAACTCCGTTCTGGGCGTTCTATGACAAAAAAAGCCCTGCCTTTACCAATATCACCATATTCTCACCTTCTGGAGAATATGGATCTTATCTTATTTACCATGTATATATCAGCTGTCAAAGTTGCTAGCTTTTCAGATAGGAGATTTTATTAGACTGTTATTGAGATACTGAAATTGAACTTTGGACTTTTATTATGCAAAGCCTTCTTTTTAATGACTGATGACTCCTGATGTTTCTGAATGCATATGTGATCTGAATGACTTCTGATTACAAGGAAAGGAAGCAAAGATTTGTGTGGTACATTGCTACTGACAGTCTGCTAGTGACAGAATAACCTGAGCTGGATGGTAATTGATTGGAATATGTTCAAGGACAGAATACTGACAGTTCAGTCCCATTCATCTTCTCTTTCCTTCCCCCTTTCCCAAAATTACAGATAGTCCTTGACCTATGACTGTTTGTTTAATGACAGATCACAGTTATAGTGGCCTCAAAAATAATGACTTATGACCCATCCTTGAACTTATAAAACATATTGTATCGCTTCTGAAGTCATGTGATTGCAATTTGGGTATTTCCATTTATAATGGTTGCAGCATCTTGCAATCGTGATCATGATTTATGAGCTTCCAGCTGACTTCTGACAAGCAAAGTCAATTGGAGAAGCCAGATTTGCTTAATGATTATGGTTAATCACTTAATGACCACAGTAAAATGGTCATAAAGTCAGATCCTGTCACATGGTGACTTGCTTAATAACTACATCACTTAGTGACTGAAATTCTAGCCCCGATTGTGGTCATGAGCTGAGGACTACCTTTAGAGCCTTCTTCGGAGAAAATGTAGAGTTACAATTAATTATGCCAATAGGCCATGGACTTCGTTGTCTATACAGTACATTAGAGGTCCCCAACTTTTTGGGCACCAGGAACCGGTTATACAGAGAGAGGTTTTTCCACAGACCAGACGGGGTGTGGTTTTGTGTGCTGCCTACATCCCTCAGATGGGGCTTTGCTTGTTTGTGTGGCATGCTGGCACACACCCGCATGCTGGCATGCTGGTTGCTGGCATGCCACAGCCCGGTACCGGTCCACGGCCCGCGGGTTGTGGACCCCTGCAGTACATGATGCTTTGAATTTATAGGCAACCTTGTTTCCCAGAGTTCATGTCTACAGCTGGCTTCCTCAGTTTTTTTTTCTGCAGTGCTTGTTTATTTTGTTGTATTCTTTCTTGTCCATTTAATAGAATTGGATTTTATGTTTTTTAAAAAAATTACTGAAGTTGAGAGATAAAAATATAGAAGAAAGGCAGAATATAATACTGCAATTTTTATTTTATGCATGCATAAATAACATGGTACAATAAAAGCAGTTATTAAATAGTTTTGGTTTTACATGAATCTGCTATGTCCCAGTGCTTGGTCTCTAAACTGTAAGACAGGCAAAAGTTGTTATAATAGTTTGCTTACATTTTAAGTGTGAGATATGCTTTTTTGTTTGGAGATGGTGCCATTTTTTTAAGCACAAATAACAGGAACAATGCACAATTTAAGCAAGACACGTGGCCACACAGCAAGGATCAAGTTTGAAAATTACACCTTCATATCATTTTGCTACGTTCAGCTAACATAAGGGACATAACATGGATAAGTGTAGCACACAGAAGTCCGACGATAAGACCTGAAATCTTGTCTCTAGTTATCAGAATTTTAACCCTATTAATATCAATTGGACTTACTTTTGAATGCTCTAGTAGTGAAGCCATGATGCAAAGACTTAAATCCGTTTTAATGTTTTGTGTCTGTATGGAGAGATTGGAAGTTGGTGATTTCACAAAGTGGAAGAAATACATGCCTAGATATTTAAAGACATTTAAACATGACCTATTCAATTTGGTTTCCATTAATTTTTCAGTTATCTAAACTGGTGATGCAGCACTTGAAGAAAACAGTTCCCTCTGTTCTGGAATGATTTCTAACTTTTTCTTCAAGACATTATAATATAGTGCAGGGGTAGGCAACCTCAGCTCTTTTATGACTCATGGACTTCAACGCCCAGAATTTCCGAGTCAGCTGTGCTGTGCTGACTCGGGAATTCTGGGAATTGAAGTCCATGAGTCATAAAAGAGCCGAGGTTGCCTACCCCTGATATAGTGCATACAGGTAGTCCTTGACTTATGACCATAATTGAGTCCAAAAATTCTGTTGCTAAGTGAGTCATTTGTTAAGTGAGTTTTGGCCATTTTACAACCTTTCTTGCCACACAAGTTGTTAAGTTAGAAAGATGGTTGTTAAGTGAATTTGGCTTCCTCTTTGACTTTGCTTGTCAGAAGGTCACAAAAGGTGATCACATGAACCCAGGACACTTCAACAGTCATAAATATGAGTGTTGCCAAGCATCTGGATTTTTTTTCAATGCTGTTGAAAAATGGTCATTAAATGATCTGTTGTACGTTGAAGACTACCTGTATAGGCATAGCCATAAATGAACGTGGAAGAAGGCAAAAGTTGTACAATGTTATTAATGTAAATGTTAAATAATAAATGGGGCCAGAATACATCCATGCCTGATTCCCTTAAAGTGGGAAGCGGAACAATTATATCACCGTTTTGCTTGTATTTAACATATAGAAAGAAATCAGGGCATTGATCTATCATGGTGGACATACTTACAGATGCAAGTTAGATATGATAAAGATGTTAAACTGTACGGATTTTATAAGGAGCAAACCTTGTTTGATAAGACATTATTAACCTCTGAGGAGAAATTAATTAAGAAAATTTATAATTTTCTATTGAATTTGAAAATGGAAAATGAACAAGTTAAACAATGATAACATGGGCAAAAATGTTGGATATAATATAGAATTAGAAAATGGCAAAACTTGTGGGAAAGAAATTATAAATTGACAATGTCAACTTCTTATAAAAAAACCCTATATAAAATGTTTTATAGATGGTACTTGCCACCAACAAGATTAGCAAAAATGTTTAAAAACGTGTCAGGTAGATGTTGGAAATGTAAACACAAGTCAGGTACTTATTACCATGTTTGGTGGACATGTGCTAAAGCAAAGAGGTATTGGATAAAAATACATATTGGATAAAAATACATTGGCTAGAAAAGATGTTGGGAAAACATGTAGATTTTAAACCTGAACATTTTTTATTAGGTATATTCCCAAAAAAGAGTGATAAACAAAGCATACATTTGATTTTACATGTAATAACAGTGGCAAGAACTGTATTTGTACAATACTAGAAAAATGAAGAAATAATTAAAAGAAATTTTAGAATGTGCGGATATAGACGGTCTTACTGTGAGATTGAAAGAAAAAAAAGAAAAAAATATTATCAAACTTGGGACTTATTTTATCAATGGCTAGAGAAAAGAATAAAGGATTAGGAATTAAATTTGTATTAGTGAATGTAAAACTCAGACAACACATTTGTTGAACAAGTACTACTGGATGTATGAAAAAATCAATAAAAATTCTATATAAAAAAAATAACATATAGAACGAAACTTTCATAAAGTAACAGTCATCTGGAAGAGGGGATGATCCATATAATTGATGAAGCTGCTAATTTTTAGCAAAGCCTCTCATAGGAAATTGAGTGAAAAGCCACCTTCAGATTGATAAAGCAGCATAAAGAGATTAAATGCTTTATTATTTCAGAAACATCAAATGGAAGAAAGATAATTCAGTGTTACTGCGGGACATGAGTTACACTAATATCAAAGAAATTGTGGAATAGAATCATTAAAGAAAGGATGCAATTAATTATTTTAAATAATTACATTGAATTGTTAAATTGTCCCATGGCGAGTTGTCCCATGGCAAGTTAGTTGTGGTGATTTGTCCTGTAGTGAATTAGCCGTGGTGAGTCAGCCATGGCGAGTTGTCCCATTCCACTAGAATAGGGTGATAACAGCCTTCAGGGTGAACCTTACTCTTTTTTTTCTTCTTTTGTTAACAGATTCCGATATCCGTAGAAAATTTTCTTTAGAGGATTATCTGACTGATGAATTTCAGTACAAATCGTATAATCTGCGGTGGATGTCAGGTAATGATCCTAAGCTTTTGGAATGCCTCACAGCTGTTTCATTTTTTATAAATGTATGTTGGACAAAGCATGAGAGTTGTGTCCAACCACACAATTTTTGGGAGCATTATTCATCACAGTTTCACAAGATTTGTTTACACATTCAAAAACGTACATTCTTTGTTAAAAGCTTTATGTCGTGGATCAGCTAACCAATCGCTAACATGGCTAAATTCATCTAAGAAATATTTGAGAAAATTGAACACTGTTTTGCCTCTTATTGGCCTGACAGCCTTGTGATGAGTTTTTATCCAATTTTTACTGTATCCCTTTTTTCAGTGAGAAGCCCTAGCAACAGTGATATATATACTCTTATTATATACTGGACTGCGTTTGAAGATTATCCAGAAATTGTAATAGTTTCTGGCATTTGAGAGTTGCTTTCAACAATGGAATCCCTATACTGCAATCAGTATATTACTTACCAATACGTTCGCAAGTAAATTCAGAGTTCTCTATTGATCTGTGAAGCCTTGGATTGCTTTGGTCCAGGCTACCTATATGATCATCTCTTCCAAATAGAACTGTCTGAGCAACTCCTGCACTGTTTGATTAACTATGGAAGGGATGTTATGGGTCTGTTCCCTCTGAGTGATTGGGAAAGCAGGAAGAACCCAGAGACAGGTTTTCTCATGATTCTTTGGAGCATTCTCCCCCTTGAGATCTGTGTCACATCCATCTGCTTAACATTCTGGAAGGAAATGAAAACCTGGCAGTTCCACCAAGCTGTTGCAACTGGGGCTGGGTGAAGGGCAGGGTGACTTTTAACATTTTAATTTTGATTATTATAAGCTCAGTTCTTGGTGTTTAACTTATTGTTAGGGTGTAAATGTTGTAAATAAATCAGTATATGATGGTTATAGACTAAGCCGACATCTCTAAATACTCCCTTTACTGTAGATGGGATGTGTTCTATCCAACTAATGAAATCATTGTTACCCCACCATCCCCCACTTCATTTTTAATAAGTTCTACTTCATAAACATGGGGTGCCAGAACTCATTTGTGTAGATTATTCTCCAACCATATAATAGTCAATTTAAAAATAAAGTGTTCTCTAACTTCTTTGAATTCATACATGATAAATAGATTGTTATGACAATGAACTTAATAAATAATTCAGGATTTCATTGAGTTTGGGTGGGGGAGTGTTGTTTAGAGAGAAGATTTTGTTTATTGGCACTAAATGTTTTCCTCTTCTTTTTTTAGGTCATGAGTATGTCTACACAAATCAGAACAATGTTTTTCTGTACAACATCGATGATGGAAGAGAGTCTATAATCTTATCAAATGACACATTAGTACGTTTTTTTAAAAAAAAACACTGCTTCATCAGTTCAAAAGAGATCTGTATTGAATATTTCCTTCCTTACACAGAGTGTTTTATTGCTAATTTATTTTCTTTTATCTACAGGACAGTTTCAATAGTTCTCAGGCAATATTGTCACCTGACAGAAAATTTGCTCTTCTGCAATACAATTATGAGAAGGTAGCAACGATATTATATTTTTTATACTCCACTTAGTATATTTGTATTGATAAAAATGGTTTCAATGCTTTAGAACAGGGGTCTCCAAACGTGGCAACTTTAAGACTTATGGACTTCAACTCCCAGAATTTCTCGGTCAGGCTGTTGAAGAATTCTGGGAGTTGAAGTCCACAAGTCTTAAAGTTGCCAAGTTTGGAGTCCCTGCTTTACAGTATGGATTCACTTTGGCGTTTAGATAGTGAAGATTTGAAAGGCCCTTTGTGGTTATTAAAATCTACCCAGTTCTTCATGCAGCACCAATTTCTTTTCAATGATTTTATTTTAGTAGTTATCTTGTATTCAATTTCTCATTGATTCCTAACTTCTTGACCACTAACACAGTGGTTTTTCTGAACAATAACAAATTACTTACTCTGCACAGGTAGTCCTCAACTTACAGCCATTTGTTTAGTGACCATTCAAAGTCACAGTGGCACTGAAAAAAGTGAGTTATGACTGTTTTACCACACTTACGACCCTTTGCAGCATGCTCATGGTCATGTGATCAAAATTTGGCCTCTTGGCAACTGGACTGTGTTTATGACACTTGCAGTGTCCTGGGCGCATGTCATCACCTTTTCTGATTTTCTGACAAGCAAAATCAATGGGGAAGCACACTTAACAGCTG
>NW_015386149.1:0-11590 GCF_001527695.2 Protobothrops mucrosquamatus | reverse complement strand
GAGTACCAGGACAAAATCTTCACATCAAAATGCATTGAGTACCAAATTCGATGAGTTTCAAAGCCATTGAGTATTAAGGTACCACTGGACCACCAGTGAATTTGACTCAATTCTTGGTCTGCAAGGACAAATGTCTTCAATCTTAGCCTATGGCTGGTTGGAATCCACAGCTCTCCCAAAGTTATTCTGGTGAGGTACCGGATCCAATCCATTCACCATCACCATTGTCTGTTGGGAAAAATGTGGCGAAATGCTGACCATGCTATCATCTCACCTTCCCCTAATATTTTCACTTATGTTTTAAATGCAACGAACAGCACTTTGTAGCCAGCTTCTCGTCCCAGTAACTGTCCATAATATTCTTCAAATTGGGTCACAAACAGAGGTTGAAAAATAAGATTTTGTGTGTGTGGGAATGATAACTATTTGTTTGCCTTTTATGTAAACTTGAAATAAGATTTTTTTTTTCGTGTTCTGAGATGTGTGGTAATTTGGGAAAGAGTGCTACTCATTTCATATCACTGATCCTTTTGGTAGGTTAAAAATTAGCATTGACTGGCTGCCTGTTACCAGAATTCCAAAATTGACAAAAAATGTAGTTGTGATTTAGCTACACATTGCTTTGTGGAGTACTGGTAAAAGGGACCAAAGTAGTGTAGAAATGCTCTCAGTGTGTTCGTGGTAATGGAAAAGACAACATTTAATATTGAGGATTTTTTTATGTCATAAAAAATTATAGTTTAGCAGTATAGCTGAATATTATATGTTATATTTTAGCCATACACAAGATTGATATTATTTGAAGTTTTATTTCTAGAAGGTATCAGGAGGTCTGATTAAAGTTGAATTTTGTTTATCACAATCTTATGATCATTAAATGTGATATGGATAAAATTCACGCAAACAGGACTTTTCTAAAAAAAATACTAACTTTGAACTATACTCTTGTTTTCTTAACTGTTTTTCTTTAAATATAAATATTACTTTTGCAGGTGTGGAGGCACTCATACACT
The DNA here is from genome assembly GCF_001527695.2 of Protobothrops mucrosquamatus. Taxonomy (NCBI): domain Eukaryota; kingdom Metazoa; phylum Chordata; class Lepidosauria; order Squamata; family Viperidae; genus Protobothrops; species Protobothrops mucrosquamatus. The sequence goes on along the minus strand of NW_015386149.1, from coordinate 10,577 downwards.
GCATCATACCATATCTATGATCTAAACAGGTCAGTAACTGTATTGTCTTTTCTTGATGTTTCAATAGCTTATATTGTATTATATTGATATTTTTCTTTATGTTTCCTTCATAGAACCAAAATAACTGAGAACCCGCTTCCTACAAATATCCAGTATATATCATGGTCACCTGTTGGACACAAACTGGTTAGTAAAATATATAAGGTTTTGCTTCCTTCCTTGTAACACCAATTCAGGTATTTCTGTGCACTATTTCTATAATCAAAACTATACCATAAATGCAACAGAAATTTCTGGAAAACTTGGCGGGGGGGGAAAGAAGGTGGGAAGGTTCCAGAATAAGGACTTCTATACATTCAACCAGTTTAAACATTAAATATACAGATAACTGTTGCCATATATATTTATCTTTATAGTAAATGCATAAAGTGAGGCCACTTGGGTGGCCAGTTCAAAGTGAGGCCACTTGGGTGGGGAGCTTAATTTTCTTTTGGCTCCTTATTCTAAAAGTCATCACATACACATTTTTTTAAAAAATCAGCAATTTGTGAAAGCATAAACCTGATTTCCCAGCTTAGTTAGAGTGAACTTGATGTGAACTGGGCTTTAATTCATGAACTTTTTAGGTTTAAAAAAAATGGTAAGATAGCTGCATGCTAAATATTTATCATGTGGTTTAGCTCTCAATGGCATGAAATATTGACAGAAAAAAATCCACCAACAGCTGGTTGAATGGGTAATAGAAGGAGAGGGAAGAAGAGAGCTGATCTTGGAAATATGGAATCTTATAGCTAAACATCATGCTGCAAAGTTATTTCATAATATTTAAGAGGCAAATGCAAGAAATTAATAGAAAGAAAACCAATATTTTAATAGAGGAAATTGGACAAAACAATGTTAAGAGTTCTCAGGATTAATTAAACAAAATGCAACATTCTAGATCTTTCTTGTGAACCGTTTTGATTTTTTTTCTTTATTCTTAAAATAACAAGGGTAAAAGAAATTCAATTTCCTGTATTTAGATGGGTGAGAAGAATCTTACAGCATTAAAAAAAAATCTCCACTTTAGAGCCAATGTGTAGAAATACAGCAAATGAAAGTAAACATAGTTTGTTTGATATAAAGAAAAGGTTATAAAATCTTTTTCTGATGGTAAATACTGTAATGTTTGTTTATGGCAGGCTTATGTTTACGGTAATAATGTTTATGTGAAAACAACACCAAACGCCAGTCCTGTTCAAATCACTGAGAATGGAGCCGAAAACAAAATTTTAAATGGATTAGCAGACTGGGTGTATGAAGGTAACTATCTTTGAAACGGGGGGAAAAAACCCCTAAGAGCAACTTAACTGCCATATATACAGAAATAATATAGGTTTATGTAAAGTTTCTTCTGAATCCACTGCTTGGAACGAAGCGGGGGAGAGGCACCTTCCATCTTTGAATCACATAACCCTTTTTAGCTTTCAAAAACCCCTTTTAATCCTTCTGAGAAGACACTTTGCTTCAGAAACAATCCCAGTGAAAGTGTTATCTGGACAGGGATGACGTGGCCTCAGATGACCAAGAAAGAGCGTTAAGAGTGTTGATACCTTTCAGAAATACGGCTGCCTCAGTGTTCAAAGCAGCAAATCCAGCACAGTTTGTTCCTTATTTGAGGAAGTGCCCTTCCAAATAGTTTATAAAATATGTCTTGGCTTTATTTGGTAATAGCTGTATTTTGGTAATAACTATGGATTGGCCTAGGAATCAGGGGTAGGCAACCTTGGCTCTTTTATGACTCATGGACTTCAACTCCCAGAATTCCTGAGCCACGAGTCATAAAAGAGCCGAAGTTGCCTACCCCTGGCCTAGGTGGATATATTAAACAAGGCTTAATCTCATATTTTATCTCCTCCTCTTTTCTCTTACATTCAACCACAGTTGATAGGTAGAGATTCAGAAATATATGCTTCCAGGCAGTAGAAAATCACTCTCTTCATCTTGGTTTTTTTTTTCTGGGAGAACAACAACAACACAATCCAGAATCAGACAGAAATATTGCAATTTAAATAGGTGACAAAAAGAAACGTATTTATGATAAACCATAGCTGAACTCTTAATACCATTTTTATTAAAGAATTGTTTAACAATGTAAAATCATAAAAGGAAACAAAGATAATAATAAGAATAATAAATAGTGAAAAAAGAAAAAGAAAAGAAAGATGATTAAAGAAGCAGCTTCCAATCTTATTGATAGTGGTTATAGATAAATTTTTACTTCGCCCTCTTTCTCTAAGGTTACATCCTCACCACAGCTGAATACAGTGGAATACAGTGTTATTACTATTACAATATTATTCATAGTTTGCATTGCACATACATAGTCAAGAGATAAAATTTAACATTGTTGCCAATTTTTTGAGTGAAATATGCTTCCTTCTAAATTTTCTGTGAAATAATCCACATAAATTGGCCAAAACATTTCATAGAATGAGTATCATAATTTATGAGGATTGATTCTACTTCTAGCAATAGAAGAAAATATTTATAGCTCAGGGTTAAACTGTGGAGGTCCTTGGTACTCTCTGAGCTTGGTTATTTTCTTGCAGACATTTCATTACCAAATTAGATTACATCATTAGGGCACAATTCCACTTCTAGCTTATGTGGCCAAGCATACTGATCAGATAGGGATACTATCAAATATCCCCAACCACTAACACCAAGGATAAAACATTGAACACAGATGGAAACTTTGTGTATTAAATAAATAGCTAGCAGTGGACATTCTACCATGTTGTTCCTAAAGAGAGGAGAGCTGCTTTNTAGATTACATCATTAGGGCACAATTCCACTTCTAGCTTATGTGGCCAAGCATACTGATCAGATAGGGATACTATCAAATATCCCCAACCACTAACACCAAGGATAAAACATTGAACACAGATGGAAACTTTGTGTATTAAATAAATAGCTAGCAGTGGACATTCTACCATGTTGTTCCTAAAGAGAGGAGAGCTGCTTTTAAATTTCATTTTAAAGATCCTCTGGCTCTGACCATCTCCCATGAAGTCAAGTTCAAAGAAAAGCACATCCAGTTGTGCATATAGCCTCCTAGTTGAAGATTATATGAACAGTTAGGTGTAATATTTTTTTCTGTTCTTAATTTCATGAGAAATGGACAGAGTACGACGACTTTTAATAATGGATTAATGAACTGAAATAATCCTGAAAGACTAAAAACGCAAAAGATTTTTTTTTGAAAATGTTAATTTAAGCTACTATATTTAAATAATATATAATAGCTGGTTCTGGTCTTGATGGATATCACTGCAGATTTAATAATTAAGAAAGTAAACAGCATGGCATCTTAAAAGTTTATTTTCTAAATTCAGACTGGACAATTTGCAGGTGCCTAAAATTTAGAGAACTGCAAATTACTTTGGGTCTGAATACTTTGAGGGCATCTTTAATAGATAGGAAGTTCAGGATAGCACTAGTGCAATTGTGTGGCACATGTAACATGTCTAGACCAAGAATCAGTAAACGAAACATTCCTATTTAAAGGATTGAACTAAATTCCATTAATTACCCATTCCCGTTTATTCCTCAAGGTCTCTTGCAAAAAACTCATCTTGTTTTATTTTTTTCTGATGATTTCCTGTTAGGTGTTCTGCCTCACAGAAAGTGGCAGGAACACTTGAATCTGACTTTTTAGGCCTACTATATTTGTTGAGAGAATTGGCACATCACCCACATACTAGAGGATGATTATTGCCTTACCCATTCTTTTTTTATAATTAGATAGCGTATTATGATGTTTTTATAGAAGTTAAACAAAAGGAAAGGCAGTGCATAGCTTTGCTTAATCCCTACTGAATTAAGATGTCTAAGCTGCATTAAAGTATTTTCATGTTATATCTTAATAGCAACAGCTGTAAATTAATGAAAAGGTTTTCCAAACTCTTCCACCGTCTGTCTCTAGGGATAGAATCAAAAGCTGTTTTTTAAATCACAAAGATTACCCAGAGGATATTTGCAGAATAGTTGAATATCCTTTGCTAAATGTTGACCCCTAAAGGGGTCAACAAATACAAAATGTATTTTTAATGTTCAAAAATTAATGGAGGAATTCTTAGTAGTTGTTTTATATTTCTTTTTGATAGTATTCTAGGCAAGATGGCTAGAATACAAGTTTAACAAATAAATAAATATTCCAGTTCTGGAATATACTAGATCACACATTCTTTAATTATTTCAAAGGGTTTTTCAGCTGTCAATTTAGCGTTTGCTCTGTAATGGAGTAACAGAATCAAATGATCCTGGCTTAATTGTACAATATAATTTAAGTTAGGATTCAACAACAAGCTAAGGCAAATCATAAGTAAAAGTTTCTTATTTATTCTTACCTAATTAACTCCCAAGAGATACATAAAGAGGAAGAAATGCAATATGTGAAATTTAAAAAAAACAGAATGAACAATTATGCTGTCCAAAAAAAAGGAGTGCTATTTGGGTATCCTGATAACCTTGGTTGTGGCTGCCAGTGTGAAAAACTTTGCCATCTACTGGTGGCCCCATCTTTTCCCAGTAAGACTGATAGCTTTTCACTGCATATACCAGTCAGTATATGGGAACACTATTTTGTTACCCTTTATTACCTAGGCAGAGAATTCCTCATGTGACTTAGATGTACATGTGACTTCTCTTCCCCATTGGCCTCTGATCTCATGTTCAGTGATCAGAAATATAATTACACAATTTAAACCAGGCTCAGATTTTATTATGTATGAAGTAATACAAATTCTTTGGAATGGTGGGTCCCAGTGCTAGTTTCATTTTCACAGCAATAGGTCATTCGGCCATGATACCAAAGGATTAGAACTTGACTGTTCTAATATCAGTATATAAGAAGGGCAAAAGAAATGATCCTATAAACTATTGCCAAATCAGTTTGCTAAGTCAGATCAGCAAAATATATGCCAAACTATGCTGTCCCACTTACTCATACACATAACCATGGTTTAGTTGGTTTATTAATATTCCTTAGCAGTTCCCATCATCAAAAACCCAGAACTGTCCCAATCACAACCAGACCAATGCTACTCCACAGAGCAATGGCCAATGAGTCCACAAGGCATTTGAAAGTTTCCCAATTAAAATAAACCCACCAGGCAAAATTAAATTCACAATACAAGAGGGTTCACAAGCCAAGAAAAGTCCAGAGCTCACAAGTTACAATCCAAGTCAAGGCACAGTGTCAATCCAAAGTGAGGCAGGAATCACAACAACCAGAAAACACACAACTACGAAACAAACATTCCCAGCATCACCTCCATTTGTCTGCTGTACTTAATAGCCAGCTTCCGATACAGCCCATCAAGAAGGGCAAGGCTTTCTCCTCATGAATAATCTGGCTGGCCTTCTCTGCTCCTGCCTTTTCTCTGTCCTACATGTTCTTGTATCAGGTACAGAAGGCAGTTCCTCCTCTTCCTCACTGACCGGCTGCAGCTGCATGCTTTCTTGTCCTGAAGCCTCAGGGCTGTCCTGCTGCAGCTGTGCTTGAGCCAAATCCCTCTCAGACGGCTGCTTGGAGCCATTAACCAACTCCCCTCCAGTCGTGTGTGAAACTGGTTCATTTTCTCCTGAGCAGACATCTGGAGAGATAACTGGGGAAGCATCTGGGGGACTCATCACACGAACATCTACAGGAGAAATTAATTGATTTGCTTGAATCTAAAGATATTTTGAGGGACAAGCAGGATGATCATCATTAGACCATACCTTGATGCCACGCCAACTAGTAGAAAAGTATACCCACAACTCAGAACAATATCTGTATACAACTTTTATTGATTTCAGGTCAGTTTTTGATACAGTATCTAAAACGAAACTTTGGCATAAATGAAAAAAATACCACAATTGGTAAAAGTCTGCATGAAAATACAAGATTAGAAGAGAATATTTGTAGCTCATGGCTGAACGATGGAGTCCTGGGTGCTCTCTGAGCTTAGTTGTATTCTTGCAGAAGTTCATTGCTAAACTAGGTAATGTTATTTAGTTTGGTAATGAAACATCTGCAAGGCTCAGAGCCAAGCTCAGAGAGCGCCAAGGATCCTAAAGAATACAAGATTGAAGGTTGTGCAATAATCAAGGACGGGTCACAAAGAAAACACCCATAAGGAAGGAGACTAGACAGGAATGTGTATCGTTTTATTCAGCTACTTTATGGTTCCATACTTCCACGGAACCATCTTCATCCCATTACATCGGCCAGTCATGCAGGGCAGAGGTGCAGCAGACCCCATCAGTTAAAGAACTGGTGGGCTTCAGGAAAAGAGCCTTCTCTGCCATTTCCCCTGCCCTGTGGAAGATTCTCTCCCCCATATTTCAAAAATGTGAAAAATAAAATAAATATAAACTTATTAGTTATTTACTTAAGTAACTCTACTCCCCCCATATTAATCCAAAGATATATCGATTTATAATTTTATGCTGATGATGTAGTAATTCTGTCATTAACCTCCATTGGTTTCAAAAGAGCTTTGAGATCACTTATGCATTATTGTACTGAGGGAGAGCTAATAATAAATTATACCAAGAGTAGGATTCTTACTTTTTCTAAACACCCAAACAGAGAAACTGGAACTTAGATGGGCATTCCATTGAGCAGGTCGTGATTTTTAGATATCTGGAAATAGTTTTTTCAACCTTCAGGAAACAGAAAAGCCTGTCTGGACTATGTATCCCACAGTGAACAGAGATCTGCCTCAGTTTACAAACTTATTATTTTTCCAGAGGAGCAAGTTCCTCTGCTGCAATTAAGTTGTTTTTAGCTATAGTCCAAGCACAGTTGCTATACAGGGCTCAAATAGGACCAAATAGCATGATCACCACAGAAAGGATTCAAACAAAATTTCTAAGTATCTTCCAGGTTACNATTTGAGGCACCATTCACCACTACCACTCTGATATAACAAATCTTTATAAGATGGCGCCTCCATCACCACAAATCTAGGTATAGTCAAAAAAATGTGTGATGGTATCACCCAAATTGGAAGTTTAACATCAAACTTAAAAAAATACTTTTGCCAAACTCTTAACAATGCAGCCCTTATTATATGATTTCTAAAAGTTTTATCAATCTTTTAATAATGGATTAATGAACTGAAATAATCCTGAAAGACTAAAAACGCAAAAGATTTTTTTTTTGAAAATGTTAATTTAAGCTACTATATTTAAACAATATATAATAGCTGGTTCTGGTCTTGATGGATATCACTGCAGATTTAATAATTAAGAAAGTAAACAGCATGGCATCTTAAAAGTTTATTTTCTAAATTCAGACTGGACAATTTGCAGGTGCCTAAAATTTTAGAGAACTGCAAATTACTTTGGGTCTGAATACTCTGAGGGCATCTTTAATAGATAGGAAGTTCAGGATAGCACTAGTGCAATTGTGTGGCATATGTAACATGTCTAGACCAAGAATCAGTAAACGAAACATTCCTATTTAAAGGATTGAACTAAAGTTTGCATTCCATTAATTACCCATTCCCGTTTATTCCTCAAGGTCTCTTGCAAAAAACTCATCTTGTTTTATTTTTTTCTGATGATTTCTTGCCTCACAGAAAGTGACAGGAACACTCGAATCTGACTTTTTAGGCCTACTATATTTGTTGAGAGAATTGGCACATCACCCACATACTAGAGGATGATTATTGCCTTACCCATTCTTTTTTTATAATTAGATAGCGTATTATGATGTTTTTATAGAAGTTAAACAAAAGGAAAGGCAGTGCATAGCTTTGCTTAATCCCTACTGAATTAAGATGTCTAAACTGCATTAAAGTATTTTCATGTTATATCTTAATAGCAACAGCTGTAAATTAACGAAAAGGTTTTCCAAACTCTTCCACTGTCTGTCTCTAGGGATAGAATCAAAAGCTGTTTTTTAAATCACAAAGATTACCCAGAGGATATTTGCAGAATAGTTGAATATCCTTTGCTAAATGTTGACCCCTAAAGGGCTCAACAAATACAAAATGTATTTTTAATGTTCAAAAATTAATAGAGGAATTCTTAGTAGTTGTTTTATATTTCTTTTTGATAGTATTCTAGGCAAGATGGCTAGAATACAAGTTTAACAAATAAATAAATATTTCAGTTCTGGAATATACTACACATTCTTTAATTATTTCAAAGGGTTTTTCAGCTGTCAATTTAGCGTTTGCTCTGTAATGGAGTAACGGAATAAAATGATCCTGGCTTAATTGTACAATATAATTTAAGTTAGGATTCAACAACAAGCTAAGGCAAATCATAAGTAAAAGTTTCTTATTTATTCTTACCTTATTAACTCCCAAGAGATACATAAAGAGGAAGAAATGCAATATGTGAAATTTAAAAAAAAACCAGAATGAACAATTATGCTGTCAAAAAAAAAGGAGTGCTATTTGGGTATCCTGATAACCTTGGTTGTGGCTGCCAGTGTGAAAAACTTTGCCATCTACTGGTGGCCCCATCTTTTCCCAGTAAGACTGATAGCTTTTCACTGCATATACCAGTCAGTATATGGGAACACTATTTTGTTACCCTTTATTATCTAGGCAGAGAATTCCTCGTGTGACTTAGATGTAGATGTGACTTCTCTTCCCCATTGGCCTCTGATCTCATGTTCAGTGATCAGAAATATAATTACACAATTTAAACCAGGCTCAGATTTTATTATGTATGAAGTAATACAAATTCTTTGGAATGGTGTGTCCCAGTGCTAGCTTCCTTTTCACAGCAATAGGTCATTTGGCCATGATACCAAAGGATTAGAACTTGACTGTTCTAATATCAGTATATAAGAAGGGCAAAAGAAATGATCCTACAAACTATTGCCAAATCAGTTTGCTAAGTCAGATCAGCAAAATATATGCCAAACTATGCTGTCCCACTTACTCATACACATAACCATGGTTTAGTTGGTTTATTAATATTCCTTAGCAGTTCCCGTCATCAAAAACCCAGAACTGTCCCAATCACAAGCAGACCAATGCTAGTCCACAGAGCAATGGCCAATGCGTCCACAAGGCATTTGAAAGTTTCCCAATTAAAATAAACCCACCAGGCAAAATTAAATTCACAATACAAGAGGGTTCACAAGCCAAGAAAAGTCCAGAGCTCACAAGTTACAATCCAAGTCAAGGCACAGTGTCAATCCAAAGTGAGGCAGGAATCACAACAACCAGAAAACACACAGCTAGGAAACAAACATTCCAGTCGTGTGTGAAACTGGTTCATCTTCCTCTGAGCAGACATCTGGAGAGATAACTGGGGAAGCGTCTGGGGGACTCATCATACAAACATCTACAGGAGAAATTAATTGGTTTGCTTGAATCTAAAGATATTTTGAGGGACAAGCAGGATGATCATCATTAGACCATACCTTGATGCCACGCCAACTAGTAGAAAAGTATACCCACAACTCAGAACAATATCTGTATACAACTTTTATTGATTTCAGGTCAGTTTTTGATACGGTATCTAAAACGAAACTTTGGCATAAATGAAAAAAATACCACAATTGGTAAAAGTCTGCATGAAAATACAAGATTAGAAGAGAATATTTGTAGCTCAGGGCTGAACGGTGGAGTCCTGGGTGCTCTCTGAGCTTAGTTGTATTCTTGCAGAAGTTTCATTGCTAAACTAAGTAATGTTATTTAGTTTGGTAATGAAACATCTGCAAGGCTCAGAGCCAAGCTCAGAGAGCGCCAAGGATCCCAAAGAATACAAGATTGAAGGTTAAGTGCAATAATCAAGGACGGGTCACAAAGAAAACACCCATAAGGAAGGAGGCTAGACAGGAATGTGTATCGTTTTATTCAGCTACTTTATGGTTCCATACTACCTACGGAACCATCTTCATCCCATTACATCGGCCAGTCATGCAGGGCAGAGGTGCAGCAGACCCCATCAGTTAAAGAACTGGTGGGCTTCAGGAAAAGAGTCTTCTCTGCCATTTCCCCTGCCCTGTGGAAGATTCTCTCCCCCATATTTCAAAAATGTGAAAAATAAAATAAATATAAACTTATTAGTTATTTACTTAAGTAACTCTACTCCCCCCATATTAATCCAAAGATATATCGATTTATAATTTTATGCTGATGATGTAGTAATTCTGTCATTAACCTCCATTGGTTTCAAAAGAGCTTAGAGATCACTTATGTGTTATTGTACTGAGGGAGAGCTAATAATAAATTATACCAAGAGTAGGATTCTTACTTTTTCTAAACACCCAAACAGAGAAACTGGAACTTAGATGGGCATTCCATTGAGCAGGTCGTGATTTTTAGATATCTAGAAATAGTTTTTTCAACCTTCAGGAAACAGAAAAGCCTGTCTGGAGTATGTATCCCACAGTGAACAGAGATCTGCCTCAGTTTACAAACTTATTATTTTTCCAGAGGAGCAAGTTCCTCTGCTGCAATTAAGTTGTTTTTAGCTATAGTCCAAGCACAGTTGCTATACAGGGCTCAAATAGGACCAAATAGCATGATCACCACAGAAAGGATTCAAACAAAATTTCTAAGTATCTTCCAGGTTAC
>NW_015386148.1:125020-135871 GCF_001527695.2 Protobothrops mucrosquamatus | reverse complement strand
CGTGAAATATATAGTAAGACAGGCAAGTGAAAATGTCCATTAGTTTCCATTCCATAGCCTAAGATGAGAAATAGGTACATAAAATCTTCTACATTACATGCTTGTTCCCAAGCGGGGGCGGAAAAATCACTGCATGATACAACAGGTTTACTAAGACTGTAGAAAGAGTTTGGGGGAATTCTCAGGTCTCCAAAATAATCTGCACCAAAGATTTTTTCTTTTCTCCGCCCCTTGATCAATTGGGAAAACGAAACTGATGTGATTCAGCTTTTGAACTGAAACAACACCCTGGTTAAGGGTGCTTTGCTCAAGTTGGAAGAGGCTGGGGATGATGGGATCTATTTTCCAACGCATCAGATTACTAGAGGCTGTCTAGGCAGTGGAGATTTGAGGCTTTGCTCAATTGTTTCCCAAGCAGATGTGGTACAGGCAGTCCTCAACTTACAACGTTTAGTGACCGTTCAAAGACTGGAGGCTAAAACATACAAGGAACGGTTGCTGGAATTGTGGATGTCTAGTTTAATGAAGAGAAGGACGAGGGGGGACATGATAGCCGTGTTCCAATATCTCAGGGGCTGCCCCAAAGAAGAGGGAGTCAAGCTATTCTCCAAAGCGCCTGAAGGCAGGACAAGAACAATGGATGGAAACTAATCCAGGAGAGAAGCAACCTGGAACTAAGGAGAAATTTCCTGACAGTTAGAACAATTAACCAGTGGAACAACCTGCCTCCAGAAGCAGTGAATGCTCCAACACTGGAAATTTTTAAGATGAGACTGGACAGCCATTTGTCTGAAATGGTATAGGGTTTCCTGCCTGAGCAGGGGGTTGGACTAGATGACTTCCAAGGTCCCTTCCAACTTTATTATTATTATTATTATTATAAAGTTACAATGGCACTGAAAAAAAGTGTTTTATGACTGCTTTTCATACAACCGTTGCAGTATCTCCGTGCTCACGTGGTTAAAATTCAGGCACTTGGCAACTGTTATGTATTTATGACGGTTGCAGTATCCTGGGGCATAAAGATGGGAAGGCCTGGAGAAAAACCCAGAAAAAATGGGGTTTTATTATTATTTTTTTCTCTTTTTTCCCCAAAGCCGTTTGGAAAAAAAACAGGAAAAAAAACCCAGTTTTTCCCCAGTTTTTCTAATTTTTTCCAGCTCAACCATGGTCTCACATAGCAACAAAAATGTGGGGTTTAATTGTCAGTCGTAAGTCGTGTGTGTAAATTGTGTGTGTGTGTGTTTGTAAAGGTTTGGGGTCTGCCCGAACACTGGAAGAGATACCACATTGTCTCCCTCGGTCGCATTGTCACAGCGTTGAACGAGAGTGAAATTGTCGCGCTGGATCTCAGCTCGGTAGATGCTGTCTCAGCGTTGACACAACAAACCGCCTGGAATCCGTCTCAGGTTAGTAAAAGTTCACACCGAGAGTCCATTGCTAAGGGTCCCAAAGATGCTTTTTCCATGAGGCAACTGGACTTTCTTGTTTTTCTTGGAAGACATTTTGCTTCTCATCCAAGAAGCTTCTTCAACTCTGACTGGATGGTGGAGAATGGAAGGATTTATACTCCTTGCAGACAGCTGGTCATTTGCCTCCTTTTAGAGAGTCGTTGAGGCCACTTGGAGGTTTATCGGTGTCCTCAGGGTAGTGCAGATGTGTCCCTGAGACCGAGATAAATCTCCAAATGGCCTTAAGGGCTCTCTGAAAGAATGCAAATGATCTGCAAGGAAGATAAATCCTTCCATTCCCCACCATCCAGTCGGAGCTGAAGAAGCTTCTTGGATGAGAAGCAAAACGTCTTCAAAGAAAAATAAGAAAGTCCAGTTGCCTCCTCAAAAAAGCACCTTTGGGACAATCATGACCTGGAGGACCGAGAACCTCCACAGACAGTTGAAAATTAGGGTGCTGGAACTTGCCGGCATCCACCCAGCTAAATATCCCTCTTCAAAATGTAGCAATTGGGCCAAAACCAGTCTTTGATTTCACGTGATTTCACAGTCTTTGATTTCACATGGGCGTATACCCTTAATGAACAAACCGATCACTCTTACGCATTGGCTTGTCTCCTCTGGTTGCGAAAGAAAATACAATTTGGAAAAATCAAACTTTTGGAAATCTTTGGGCCCAGCAATGCAACCTTCAGAGTTAGTTCTTCAACCTCGGACCGCAAATATTCCGGAGGATGTATTTGTGTTGTAAATTATTCTGAGGCCAGTTTGCATAATAAAGTAATGTTTTTTTGTGGGGGGAGAAGAGAGAAACACAGGGATCTGTGTTGTTGTGATTGTTGTTTACTTTCTCCCCAGGCCAAATCCATTTTGCGAGGCTTTCTGGAGGATTCGGGACAAGAGATAGCCAGTCTCAAGAGTTTTGATCTGCTAGCTCTTGATGCCAGTCTTTGCACTCTAAACTCGACAGAGATCGCATCCATCAATGTCACCGAATTCAGGTACCCCTCTGTTCTGCTCTTCTCTTATCTGTGAAATGCTTCTAAGAAGTACATGATCGCATAAGAGGATATTGTTTCTTCAAGAGAATAGTCTGCTTTCTGATGATGTTTCATACACACATTTCTCCGGCTTGCAAAGCGACCAAAATATTATTGCAAGCGAGCTGCAGAACATGGAGAAATAGCTGCCCTTACCAATCAGGACTCTGATGTTGTGTTTAGCCATTAAAATGCCGACCGACCAAATTAATAAAAATAACTGATTTGAGCAAAATGTGAACTGTCTTTTGCGGTGTGATTTTCCATTCCCTGTCTAGATCTGTTGCAGCATGATGTCCTTCCAGTTCAAAGTCTACTTAGAAAGATAGCGCAGTTTGCAAAATTTACCCAGTGTGGAAATGTGTTTGGACATAACAAAAGAGAGATACTTTGAAATCTTACAGGCTCTGATTATTTAGTTCTTTATTTTCGCCGACACCTGAAGGGACAAACACTTCCTACTGGCTGTATCATTAAGTCTTTCTTTCTTTCTTTCTTTCTTTCTTTCTTTCTTTCTTTCTTTCTTTCTTTCTTTCTTTCTTTCTTTCTTTCTTTCTTTCCTTTCTTTCTTTCTTTCTTTCTTTTTTTTCTTTCCTTCCTTCCTTCCTTCTTTTTTTCTTTCTTTCCTTCCTTCCTTTCCCTCCCTCCCTTCCTTCCCCCTACTTTTCTTTTCTTTTTTTCTCTTTCTCTTTCTCTCTTTTTTCTTTTTTCTTTCTTTTTCTCCCTCCCTCCCTCTCGCTCTTTCTTCATTCCTTTCTCTTCCTTCCTTCCTTTCCTTCCTTCCTTCCTTCCTTCCTTCCTTCCTTCCTTCCTTCCTTCCTTCCTTCCTTCCTTCCTTTCTTTCTTTCTTTCTTTCTCTTCCCTCCCTCCCTCTTTCCTTTTTTCCTTTTTTCCCTTCCTTCTTTCCTTTCTTCTCCCTACCAACCCTGATTGTGATAAGGTGTTCTTTTGCTTTCTCTATAGTGTGGTTTTAGCCAGACTGGGTTCTTTGCCCTGTAGCTCAAGCACTCTGCAAGGATTTAAAAAGAAAGTCGAATCTGTATTTGGGAATCCCACGAAATGGAACCAGGCAATTCTGCAAGAAATTGGGACTATCGCCGGTAAGGAAGTTACTTAACCACTCCAAACCATCGTTTGCCCCACAATCCTTCACAAGTTGTGGGTGCCCCAACACTGGAGGTTTTTAAGAAGAGATTGGACAAGCATTTGTCTGAAAGGGTACATGATCTCCTGCTTGAGCAGGGGGTTGGACTAGAAGACCTCCAAGGTCCCTTCCAACTCTGTTATTCTATTCTGATCTAATTCACCTTCTGTGCAGCAGAAGAAATAAGGGAAAATAGACAAGGGGCCTCTTTGGAGCTCTTCTCTTATTAAAAGCAAAACAGCAAAAATGGGACTCGCACTCATTAACCACGCACTGTTACTAAAGTTGGTTCCCACTAAACGTTCATTTAATTGCAAGCCCTGGTTTGATTTCCCCGAGGGGCCCGGAATCCTGATTTTAGAATCAAATATTGATCCGCTAAGGGCTGGTGCCCCTCAAATGCTCCAAATTCCGTCTAATCGGAACGGCGTGAAATTGCGTTCTGATCATTTCTTTCTCTCTCTCTCTCTCTCGCTAGCTGGCTTAAATGAGAAGGAATGGAGAGCTCTCGATCTCGAACTGATGGCTTATTTCCAGCCTGCAGCCATCGCATCCATCCCCAGTGAAATCTTTAACGTAAGTCAGAAAGCTTTCCGTTGGGTTTGCTGCCTATTTCATCTTTTTAAACTTTATTTGGGGGGGGGGGAAAGAGGTGTGGGGAGGAATGTACGGCTTTGTGGCTGGTTTCATATTTAAGATACCCAATTTGGTGTAGGGGTTGAAGGCACTGGGCTAGACACCAGGAGACCAGGAGTTCTAGTCCTGCCTTAGGCATAAAAGCCAGCTGGGTGACTTTGGGCCAGTCACTCTCTCTCAACCCTGGGAAGAATTCAATGTTGTGCTTCCAAAGGTTTTGTCAAGAAAACTGCAGGGATTCATCCAGGCAATTGACTTGAAGATATCCAAAATTTACTTACTATCTTTTCCTCCCTCCGTCCCTTCCTCCCTCCCTTCCATCCTTCCTCCCCTTCCTGTCTCCCTCCCTCCCATTCTTCTTTCCCTCCCTCTCTCCCTCTCTCCTTCCTTCCCTCCCTCCCTCCTTCCTTCCTTCCCTCCCTCCTTTTCTTCCTTCCTTCCCTTCCCTTCCCCTCTCCTCCCTCCCTCCTTCCTTCCTTCCCTCCCTCTCTCCTTCCTTCCATCCCTCCCTCCTTTCTTTCTTTCTTTCTTTCCTTCCTTCCTTGCTTCCTTCCCTTTCTCTCTCCCTCCCTCCTTCCTTCCTTCCCTCCCTCCTTCCTTCTTTCTTTCTTTCTTTCCTTCCTTCCTTCCTTCCTTCTTTTTCAAAAATTTTCCTTCCTTTTCAAAATCAGTCTTTCTTCTTTCCTTTCTTTTCAAAACTAGTCTTCCTTCTTTCCTCCCTCCCTCCCTCCCTCCCTCTCTCTCTCTTTCTTTCTTTGTCTTTCTTTCTTTCTTTCTTTCTTTCTTTATTTATTTCTCCTTCTCCTTCTCTTTCTCTCTCTTTCTTTGTCTCTCTCCGCACACTCAGTTTCCTCCCACCACTTCATCATCTAAAGTGAAATTTTGCAGAGGTTTCAAACCTGAACCAGAAGGGGAAAAAGAGAGGGATGGATGTATACCTCATAACTGCTTGCTGCTTTGGGAGACCGAAAAAAAAATAAAAGGCAAATTCAACACAAAACCCAGAGGAACTCTTCGGCATTGTTGCTAAATGTCACTTGTTCACATTTGCTGTCATTGTTCTACAAAACGTGGAAAGATAATGACTGTGCAGTTCTAATCATAGGGTTTGGCTTCCAAAGGAGCCATAATCATATGACTATGTTTGGTAGAATATTCTGCACTGGAATTGGGGGGGGGGAAACAACTCATAGGTAGTTTTAGTCTCTTTATTGTCTGACTGGTGTCACCATGAAAAGCTCTAAAGTCATCATTTGCCTGCAGGAATGAAAGCAGGTAGATTTTGAAGCTTATAAATGAACAGATTAACAGAGACCGTGGAGTTTTCTAGTCCAACCCCCTACTCAAACAGGAGATCCTATACCATTTCAGACAAATCTCTTCTTAAAAACTTCCAGTGTTGGAGCATTCACAACTTCTGGAGGCAGGTTGTTCCCCTGGTTAATTGTTCTCACTGTCAGGAAATTTCTCCTTAGTTCTAGGTTGCTTCTCTCCTTGATTAGTTTCCATCCGTTGCTTCTTATTCTAATTTCAAGTACTTTGGGGAATAGGTTGACCCCCTCTTCTTTGTGGCAGCCCCTCAAATATTGGAAGACTGCTATCATGTCCCTCGTAGTCCTTCTCTTCATTAAATTAGACAGACCCAATTCCTGCAACCGTTCTTCATATGTTTTAGCCTCCTGTCCCCTAATCATCTTTGTTGCTCTTCTCTGCACTCTGCACACAGCTGCTGCTCTGCGTCACTTAGCAACAGAAAATTTTAGCCTCGGGGAGCGTAAGTCGAGGATTACCTGCATTTATTTTCACAGGAACTGTCTCCGGACCAGCTTGCAAACCTGGGGCCCGAAAATGCAGCCAGGGTGACGGATTTGCAGCGCCAACATCTGGATGAAGAGCAGCTTCAGAGTCTCCGATTGGCGTTGGAAGGTGGAAGGAGAAGAATCCGAGAAGTCTCCTTGAATGATAGTACAAACAACCCAACATCTGCACCTCTTTTGAACAGTGAGTTTGCTCTTTTTAAAAGCACCCTCGGATTTGATCGTCAGTATAATTCTGATCGTAATTTCATGGGTTTTTTTTTTTTTGCTGCCCAACAGCAAGTGAAAAGAAGGATTAGGGGTGACATGATAGCACCCTCCAATATCTCAGGGGCTGCCCCAAAGAAGAGGGGGTCAAGCTATTCTCCAAAGCGCCTGAAGGCAGGACAAGAAGCAACAGATGGAAACTAACCAAAGAGAGAAGCAGCCTGGAATTAAGGAGAAACTTCCTAACAGAACAATTAACCAGTGGAACAACCTGCCTCCAGAAGCGGTGAATGCTCCAACCCTGGAAGTTTTTAAGAAGAGACTGGACAGCCATTTGTCTGACATGGTATATGCTCTCCTGCCTGAGCAGGGGGTTGGACTAGAAGACCTCCAAGGTCCCTTCCAACTCTGATGTTCTATCATTCGATTATTCTGACTATGGGAATGCTGTGGCGATTGTAAGTGTGAGGATGGGTCCTGAATGATGTTCTAATTTGTCATTTTTGAAATTACAACGAAGGATTGCAAGTCAAGGGCTACCTGTAAAGCATCAGTTATCCACAACCGTTAGTGGTTTAAGAACTGACATTGATTTTGAGAGGCTTTGACCAATGAGAAGAACACTGCCTAAGCTAAGATTGGTCCTCGCTATTCGTACCAGCCTTCAAAAGCGCCCAGTTTGTGCCTGGTAGAAATGTGGGTCATGGCTACCATGCTTAACAAGTTGGCCCAACTGGGAATCCATCAATTTCCCCGAGATCAGCGGCTGCTTCCTTCTCCAAGATTGTTCTCTGGGGACCTCACAGGTGCGGCGTCTATTAAGTTCTCCCTCTGGGTTTTCACCGAGCAAAAACAGCTGCGAAGTGACACAACGCTTCATTAATTCCTCTTCAGCACAGCTTCTTTGAGTCGGCAAGTTGGCTTTGCTCCCGCCATTGATTCCCCAGTGGCGAGCAGCTGACCTTTTATTTTATCCGTCAAGGCGAGATTGTCTCCGTTGACCTCTTGTACAGCTTTAATTCATCAAGGGCAGCCTCCCCCATCTGGTTTTGATGCGGAGAACGTTGAAGATTTATTTCCCAGAGCATCAGGTTGGAAATTCACTGGCTTGAAAGACTGGGCAGCTGTTGATAGTCATGCCGGCAACTGGGAGGCACAACAGAAATGATGAGGTGAAGAAACTGGACGTTACAACTGGCCCCTGGTTGTTCCAAGATCTAGGTCAGGGGTCTTCAAACTTGGCCCTTTTATGACTTGTGGACTTCAACTCTCAGAATTCCTCAGCCAGGCTCCAACGCTGGATGTTTTTAAGAAGAGATTGGACAGCCATTTGTCTGAAACAGTAAAGGTTTCCTCCTTAAGTAGGGGGTTGAACTAGAAGATCTCTAAGGTCCCTTCCAACTCTGTAATTTTGTTCAGTGTTCCAATATCTCAGGGGCTGCCACAAAGAATTCACAGTCTTGAGGTTTCTAGCCTGGTGCTTTAACAACTAGACCAGGGGTAGGCAACCTTGGCTCTTTTATGACTCGTGCTGGCTCAGGAATTCTGGGAGTTGAAGTCCACGAGTCATAAAAGAGCCAAGGTTGCCTACCCCTGAACTAGACCAAACTAGTAACTCTTTGGACCTTCTCTTCACCCCCTACCCTCAATTTCTTTTTCAGGAGCTTCCTCACCTTACAGGTTAAACCTTTGGATGTCTGCTGTTTCAGTCCTGCATCTGCTGTTTCAGTCCTGCATCTTCTGAATTGACCACTGCTGAAGTATACAGTAAGCCATTAATATTATTATTATTATTATTATTATTATTATTAAAAAGACATCACACGTAATTACTGCATCTGATGTTGGCAACCTCTCAAAACAATGTTCTTTGAACTTATCTTGATTGCATTGATCCTTGTTTGATGATGTAATGATATATGCGTTGGGAATACAGCGGTGGAACAGCAGAATTCAAGAAGGAGTGGTTTTCTTCAGATTTAAAAATGGGTGGAGAATGTTTTAACAATTGTGGCAAAAACGGCCATAAGATTGGGTGCAACTCACAACCTCCTTGCTTAGCAACGGAAATTCTAGTCCAATTGTGGTCGTAAGTCAAGGATTACCTGTATTTATTTATTCCACATTATTCTTACCTTGATTTTTTTCCCCCTCCAGAAGTTTCCAGCTGACATGGCAAAGATAGAGGAATGGCCTTTGGAAAAACCTGCTGATGTTTGAAGAATTAAAATAATGCCCTTTTTTTTTCAACTTGGGGAATTGGTCAGTTCCAGGAATACCTTCAATATTTGCACGCATGTTACATTCGCGGGCGCAGCAATGTCTGTTGAAGCATTGAAAAACTTTCATAAAAGAATATCAATAGCTTTTAGATGAACCTAGAAGAAGATTGTGCAAGCATTATTTGTTTAAAACAGTTCAGTGCAGGAATGTAACTTTGATTTCAAATGTATAAATATCAAGTTTTGGAATCGGGAGACTTCCTGTCCAGACTTTTGGCAGAATGTAGGAGTACAAAGGACCACAGAGATGGCCTTGAAGAAAGCAAGGAGAGGCCATTAGCCCCTGAATAGAGCAACGCCACTCTTCCCATTATTATTTTTATTTGTTAAAGGGTTTTTTTTTCCGGAAAAAAATGTTATTTATGTTAGCATCTAATGGATTTAATATTGTTATTTTAACTTGGTTCAATGCAAATAGTCCTCGGGTTACAGCCATTCATTTAGCAACAATGGCACCGAAAAAAAGTAACACGATCCTCAGACTTATGACCGTTGCAGCATTCCCAGTCATGGGACCAAAATTATGGCTGCTTGGCATGCATGTACGATGGTTGCAGCCTCCCAAGATCATTTGCGACTTTCCCACAACCAAAGTGGGAAGCTAGATTCGCTGAACAGTTGCACAATTTGCTTAGCTTCAGCGATTCTCTTAGTAACTGCTTAGAACTCCCAATTGGGGTTCTAAGTCGAGGACTGCCTGTAAATATTCTGCAAATGTGTCCGCCTTAATTTTTGATAAGATAAATATCAATAAATATAACCAATACAAAGAAAAGCTCTGTTGTTTGCTAAAAGGTGTGTAGGGGTCCTTGGAGAAAGATGTCTAACAAACACTGGTCTATATGAACGGAGACAGCTGCTAATTGTTCTTCTGGTGGGCGCGTCAAGCACGAAGAATCAGGACCACACGATAAATTCCAGTTAAGCTGATTTATTGCTCATGCTGATAGACAAAAATCTAATCAACTCATGGTTCAGCACTAAATTGACTGGTTGGGGAATTCTGGGAGTTGAAGTCCCCGTCTAAAAGTGGCCAATTTTGAGAAACACTAGAAAAATGATTCCATCCACCCTCTATGCAGGGATCTCATTCTGGGCTGCCTGGTCCATTTAGGCCAGGTTTTTAATTTTGCACAGGGACAAGGAGCAGATGTTATATGATAGAAGATAGGTAAGTAGATAGATATATGTTACGATAGATAGATGCTAACTAGATGTTAGATGATAGAGATAGATGTTTGATTAGATGATTATAGATATAGATGTTAGATAGAAGATATAGATATTAATAGAAATAGATGGATATAGATATATGGAGATATAGATGTTAGAAAATACAGATATTAGATAGTAGATGGATATAGATAGATTGATAGATTGATGATTGATAGATGAGAGATTGATAATTGATAGATGATTGATGATAGATTGATAGATGATAGATGAGATTGATATATGATTGATGATAGATTGATAGATGATTGATAGACAGATGATAGATTGATATATGATTGATGATAGATGATTGATAGATGATAGACAGATGATAGATTGATAGATGATTGATGATAGATTGATAGATGATTAATAGATGATAGATGATAGATTGATATATGATTGATGCTAGATGCTTGATAGATAGATAGATAGATAGATAGATAGATAGATAGAGTGGGCGCCACGTCTAACTTCATAGACTGCCAGCGGTGGCAGAAGCGCATGCGCAGCCGACAGGAGGTGGTTTTTTTTTTTTGGTTAAAAAAAGGCAAGAGAAATGGGCGGCTTAGGTCCGCCGCCGCCGCGCCTGCGCAGAGCGGGTCTCGAGCGACGCCTAGCGCCGGCTCTTTACCGCGTCAGCTCGAACCAAATCAGGCGCATGCGCAACAGAGGTGGTGGGGGGGGAAAAGCCAAGAGGCCAGAGAAATGGGTGGCTTTGGTCGATCCTCGTCGTCGCGCGCGCGCAGAGCGGGCGCCCCAAGGACGGGGGCGTGTGGGCGTGGCGCCGTCCTCGTCCCCGCCCCCCAGGGGGCGGGCGCGCGCTCTCCCTTCCCGGCGTGCCCCGCGCCGGCGCTGGCTGTCTCTGGCCACGTCCCCGGGCCACGTCGCTCGGTGCCCGCTGCGCGCTCGCCATCTTCGCCTCGGTCCCCGGCGCCTCTCCCGCCGCCATGAACGTCTTCCGCCTCACCGGGGACCTCTCCCACCTGGCGGCCATCATCATCCTGCTGCTGAAGATCTGGAAGACCCGCTCGTGCGCCGGTGAGGGGCGGCGGGGCG
>NW_015386148.1:119085-124213 GCF_001527695.2 Protobothrops mucrosquamatus | reverse complement strand
GGGGGGGGGATTTAAGTGGCCAAGGTGGAGAAACACAACTTAAGGAATGTAGAATTAAAGTGGGAGAGATGCATCTTAAATCATCTCATTTGAAATCATCCGTGGTGGGTCAGTTGAGTTTGCATGCAGAGTGGGGTGGTGGTGGTTAGGGGAAAGCAAGGCAAATGATAGATACTTTTAATTTCCCTGTTTGTGAGAATCCAGGGTGGGCTGGGCTGGGCTCCTGCATTCAGTAAAGTCATCACTTGGTCCTTGAGATGCATCTTATAGAGTTGCACGTGCAAATGATGGGCAGTATTGCCTTAGATGAGGTAGAATTTGGAGCAGTTACAAAAAGGGATGTTTGGGGGGTGCTAAATGATAGGGCCCATTGAAGTGATTCAATGTAGATTAGGAAAAAAGATTCAAACTCCCAGTTAATATTAGGAAGGGAGGCTCAAATTCTCAGTGTGGTTTTTTTAACATAATCTCAGGCTTTTCTCAGTTTAGCATCTCTCCCAGGGTTTGTGTGAGAATTGGAGTCGGTGTGAGTTCTCAGTTCTAAAGATTCAGTGTCTTGCAGAAAATGGGATGGGTATCCCTGTCACTATACAGTATTATCTCTTATTTTGAAGGCTGAAGATGTGTTGCTCTTATAGCCTATGCTGTACTGGGAACCAGGGATTTGGTTAGGATTCTGAAACTAAAAGCAAGCGCAGGGAAAAATATAGGGCAATCCAGAAATATCTTCTGCAGTTTTTCTGTACCACATTTTTAACAGTAGAGAGCTGTCAACTTATTACCATTTGGGAACTCCACGGAGACTTTTTCCCTCGGTACCACAAAGGAGAAAATGATGTAGGAAGATCTCGTGGGAATTAACTGGGAAGAGAAATGTTACTGCTTTTTTAATCTCTTGTATGGCATTTTTCTGTATCACAAATGCAGAGCTCCCATACTCTTAATTGACATTGAAGATGATTGAGTCCAGAGACTCAGAAAGGGGTCAAAATCTAGGCAAGCTATTAAAAATATTCTAAAAGGTTTACTTGAAAAGTAATTGGAAATAACAAGGGCAGGGAGTAACCGTTGTAGATTAAAATGCAAGGATGTGTTCTACCTGCATCGTTCTTTTATTAGCCTAGAAAAGTGAAGTGCTGCTGGATTCATCTCCGACAGAATTATATTCCAGTGTTGCTTTGTTTTTGGACCGTGAAATCAGATAAATAAAATCAGTCTTTCAGGGTTAAAGAAACTGATCCACGTGCCTGGGATTCCTTGTGGAACTAATTTGCAAAAACAGAGCGAATGGACTTAGGAGAAAGAAAAACCAAGCAGGGCTTCTGTGTGATGTTGGACCCCGCCTATTCTCCTTTTAGCGGTGAAGTTTTACTGTTTGCAAAGAGCAGAATGATCTCAGTTTCCTGCTGACTTTGTAAAGGCGAAACTCATGGGCCTGAATTGCTGGAGCTAAGTATAAAGGCTTAGCTTTTTTTTTTTGCCCTGCCAACTGCTGTTGAAAATTGGAAGCAAACAAATCCGGGCTTGAAAGAATAGGCTTTCAACTGGAAGGCCTGAGTTAGTCTGACGTGGCAGCCGAGAGAAGGTGTGGTGAACAGACAACTGCCTGGGAAAGGGGACCTCCTTCACATGAACCTTTCTCCGTGGAAAAGCAAAAAATCTCCTTGATTATGGAAGAGATGGGTGCTTACGATCCGTTTCCCCAAAGAAACGGAATGCCGCCTTTGTCTCTGGTTATCTTATTTCGAGAGTAACTTTATTACTGATAATCAGAAGTCGCCTGGGAGCACCTTTTATTCCATTTTATTAAAGCCTCCCTTCCCTGCATGAGCATTTAAGCATTTTCACCCTTTGGGGATATTTTGCCACACACATTACACACACACCCCACAACTAAGCTTAAGTGCTGTTTGCTTGTTTGTTTAACTTGCATCAGTGACTTGACACTGAACTGTATTTGCTGCCTCCAGGCTAGTCTTGTGTGCAAAACGTGCTTTGACCCTTGGCGAGCAACCTCAGCATTTTTTGAACAGCGGAATTAAGGAGAATGAAATGCCTGGCCTGGCTGAAATAAATCAGTCTTCCTTGGCATTTATCGGAAGAAGGGGGTTTTTTTGTTTTTGTTTTAAAGCCGGGACGAGTTATTGTGGAGAAGGGAGCAGTGTCTGAAAGAGCCACGTGTTGCCTTATAGGAGAAAGAACCGTGCAAAATTATGACTCCCATCAAAATGTCTTGATCAGGCTGTTTTGGTTTTTTTTGCGCTGAGATTTAGGGAGGCTAGCCTCTCTTTACAAATGGCAAGCCATTCCATTTTAACAATAGCTGTGGTGTGGCCTGGTTGCTGTTTAACTTTTTCATATATATCGTGTAAAACGTGGCTTTTGTGTGTGGCATTAAATATTGAACCGCGAGAGCAAATGCAATGTGGGTCTTGCCGTCCTCGTATCCATGAGAAAAATCACCAGGGCAGATTTTTTTTTTTTTCTGCAGAAGAGGCTGCTGCAAGCAATAGCTCAGAGATGGGGGACTTCAAAGCCCATCATTCTTAGCTAGGCTGAACAGGGGCTGTGCAGAATGGGAATTGCGGTAGTTGAATTGGAAGGAGCTGGTTGGAGAAAATTATGGGGCTTTATTGAATTATTTTTATAGGCTTAAGCCTATACAAATTTATGGGGCTTTATTGAATGATTTGTATAGGCTTAAGGCTATCATTCCAAATGATGCAAGTATCTTTGGAAATCCAATTCCTGGAAGCATTTGGGAAGTAGGAAATTATTAAAGTTCTGTTTGCTACTATTCTCAGAATAGCTTGAAATGTAGCCTTAGCATTTGGAAGCCTGATGGTGAAATGTGAATTAGTTACATTGAAGCTAATTCTATTCCTTTAAAATACAATTTTACAATTGTATAAATACAATACTATTTATAAGTTACCTTAAAGTAAATTGGCAACAATCAACTAGACACAGACCTTCAAGAATAGTTAAAGAGGAGAAACAAATTGTATGAATACTTCCGGCTTTATTTATGCAGACCTTTTGAATCTAAAACAGGAACTTTTCAAGAAACATAACAATATTAGAAGGATGAGACAAGGTCAGTAGATTGCCCAAGTCTGACCCACAGGAAAATGTTTAAGAAAAAAGATAATGAACATTATCCCAATGATATTTTCTTTAATGTACTGCCTTGATGTTTTTAAAACAAATATATAATGAGAGGCTTCAAGGGAGCATGTTTTACAGAAAATCAAAATATAGTGTGTATGTGTGTGTGTGTGTGTTATATACATTTAATGGCTAGGTCCCTTCATCATTCTAAGCCAGTGTTTGTCACCCTCAGCAACTTTTAAGATGGGTGGACTTCAGCACCCCACAATTCATGCTTGCTGAGGAATTCTGGGAGTTGAAGTCCACCCTCATAAAGTTGCTAAGTTGAGAAATACTGCAGGGGTAGGCAACCTTGGCTCTTTTATGACATGTAGACTTCAATAACCAGAATTCCTGAACCATCCATGCTGACTCAGGAATTCTGGGAGTTGAAGTTCACAGGTCATAAAAGAGCCAAGGTTGCCTACCCCTGCGAGTCTAAGCCAAAGACTAGGAAACTAGCATTTGGGGTTAGGGTCATGCTCAAACTGAGTTCTAAGCTTATAAACTGGGGTTTTCTCCAGTCTTAGCCTAATCTTCCACAGTCACAGAGCTGCGGTGATGAGGTTTTCTCCATTGGTTTAACCCAGGCCTTTTATCCAGGGCTGTGGAGTCGGAGTCGAGGAGTCGGAGTAAATTTTGGGTACCTGGAGTCGGAGTCGGCAAACAATGCACCGACTCCGACTCCTACTAAATTTAGATTGGAATTAAAAAAAAAGTTTAAATGTCCCAATTCACAAAAAGTTATAATGAATGACTTCTCTACTGTAAGAATAAAGACCAATGCATGCAGTGCCTCACGTAACCGCAAAACGAACACGTTAAGTGACCGTGAAGAAGCATGCTTTTCATGTGCTTCNAATATGTTTTTTGCAGGACTAGAGACACTTGTATAAGTGAAGGGAATGGAGGGTCAATAGTTCAAGACTGAAGCTGTAAACCATTGGAAAAACTGCTGTCATTCAGCTAAGGCTATAAAAACTTGTAAACTCCGATTGTTAGCTTATTAATACAGAGGAGTCGGAGTCGGGGAGTCGGAAGTACAAAAAACTGAGGAGTTGGAGTCGGAGTCGGAACATTTATCTACCGACTCCACAGCCCTGCTTTTATCCAATGGATTGTGCTATTTGCAAATTGTCTCTCGTAGCTCTTTGGCTTGGCGTTTTACTGATTGCAAACATTGTGCTAATTTTGGTAGTTGTGACGGTGTGTTTACCTTCTCTTTCTCTCCCTAGTATCATGCCCCTGTTTTAAGTTTCAAAGCACCTAGAGAGGTTTAGCAAACAGTGGGTGGGAAACTCTGTGGGAACATGTAACACCCAAATGTGCATATCAGTAAACGGGGTGTGTGTGTGTGTGTGTGTGTTCACGATAGCTAGGCAGATTAAATTTTGAAAAAGTGAAGTAGGGTTAGGGTTAGTATCTGCAAGGGGGACCACTGTGACAGTTCAGGCCGTAGAGTAAACTGAGAATCAGCAAAGCATCCAGGAAGTAGACAGATGGTTAATAACTATTGTCGCAAATAACGAACATAAACCATGACACCAGTGTCCCCGTGTAATTGCTAGGAGCTGAATTTGACCCGAGGGACTGTTTATCTTTACTTAGGATATGTTTTTTAATGTTAGAAAGCAGATAGACAGATCAGTAGCTTATAGATATAAGCTGTGCCCCATTGAATCCTCATTTCAAGGATATTTCCTTACCTACCCAGAAACACTCCCCAAAGCCGTGGGAGCAGGAGAAACCTCCGACTTCCTGCTGTCTTCCCCATTGACTTCCCTTGTGGGAATCTGGCAGGAAGCCTCGGAAATCTCCCCATCCCGGCAGGCAGGTAAAACTGCCGGGTGGGAAAAGTGTCACGGAAAGGTTGAAAATGAAGATCACTTGACTGCGGCAGCATCCCAGGAGCAGCCAGTAATCGCATTAAAGCAGCCACATCTTCCCCAAATTTCATTTCCTCCGGAGACACGAGTCC
>NW_015386148.1:110764-115209 GCF_001527695.2 Protobothrops mucrosquamatus | reverse complement strand
TTGAAGTCCACAAGTCATAAAAGGGCCAAATTTGAAGACCCCTGCTTTAAAAGAACCGGTTCAGGGAATGATGTGAGAATGCCCTACAGTTGCTTAGAGGCTGTAATTAAAGAGATAGAGAGGTCACATCTGTCCTCTGGAGAGAAGACTACATAAAACTTGAGAACCAAAGTGGTAACATCTGACCACGGATCAAAGTGGTAACATCTGACCACGGAAATGGGTGCTTATCTGTAATCGTTGACTCATTTATCTCACCACAGTTTGAACTCCCTATCTAGTTGGGGAACTCAACGGTCAGAGTTCAGAGAGGATTAAAACTGACCACGTCTGCTGTGGAGCAAAGGAGGGGGAGGCGCCCTCACTCACAACAATCCGCAAAGGTGCCTTTTCCCACCTGTAAAATGACAACCACAACAGTGGGAAGGGACCTTGGAGGTCATCTAATCCAACCCCCTGCTCAGGCAGGAAACCCTATATCACTTCAGAGAAATGGCTGTCCAGTCACTTCTTTAAAAAAAACTTCCAGTGTTGGAACATTCACAACTTCTGGAGGCAGGTTGTTCCACTGGTAAATTGTTCTAACTGTCAGGAAATTTCTCCTTAGTTTCCCCGACAGTTAGAACAATTAGCCAGTGGAACAACCTGCCTCCAGAAGCTGTGAATGCTCCAACACTGGAAGTTTTTCAGAAGAGATTGGACCGCCATTTGTGTGAAATGTTTTTGTGCTTCCCCCCCGCTTTAACAACCTGGGTAAACGCTCTGAATCTCTTCCTTCCAGCTCATCTACGTTGCCTGCGCGTACGCTACAGTCTACCTGATCTACATGAAATTCAAGGCCACCTACGATGGGAATCACGATACCTTTAGAATTGAGTTTCTTGTGGTGCCCGTCGGCGGACTGTCTTTCCTTGTCAATCATGATTTCTCTCCTCTGGAGGTGAGCTCAGCACGTGGCAGTGTTTGCATTTATCGCCCTGGTTAATCTTTAAAAAAACACACACGCACACACAACGTGGCAGTGTTTGCAACACACACGCAGGCACACACACATCGAAAGGAATGTTCTCCCCCCCCCCACCTTTCTCTCCCAATTCAGCTGAGCTTCAGTTGGGGTGGTGCACTTTTTCCTTCAAACTGGACTGAATTCAAGAGAATTCAATTCCTCTCCCAAATCTACATATGGAATTGCCGTATTTTTTTTTTCATTTCCTTAAACAAATATTGGGGAAGTGAGTTCGTCTTTGTTCTTTCTTTTCTTTCTTTCTTTCTCTCTCTCTCTCTCTCTCTCTCTCTCTCTCTCTCTCTCTCTCTCTCTCTNTCCCTTGTGGGAATCTGGCAGGAAGCCTCGGAAATCTCCCCATCCCGGCAGGCAGGTAAAACTGCCGGGTGGGAAAAGTGTCACGGAAAGGTTGAAAATGAAGATCACTTGACTGCGGCAGCATCCCAGGAGCAGCCAGTAATCGCATTAAAGCAGCCACATCTTCCCCAAATTTCATTTCCTCCGGAGACACGAGTCCTGGATTTTAGATGCATTCTGTAAACTAGTCCACTTGAAGCATCTTGGTTGAAAAACTGTTATTTCACCCATTTTAAGGTCACGAGAGTTTTAGCAGTACAGGTAACCCTCAACTTAACCACAGTTCATTTAGTGACTGCTCAAAGTTACAAGGGCACTGGGGAAAAAGTGACTTATGGCCATTTTTCATCCTTATGACCATTGCAATTATCCCCTTGGTGATAGGATCAAAATTCGGACGCTTGGCAACCGACTCATATTTGTGACGGTTGCAGTGTCCCGGGTTTATGTGATCCCCTTTTTACGACCTCCTGACAAACAAAGTCAATGGGGGAAAACAGATTCATCTAACAACCGTGTTAGTAACTTAACCACTGCAGGGATTCACAACTGTGGCAAAAAAGGTCCTAAAATGGGGCAAAACTGACTTAACCACCATCTCGCTTAGTAACGGAAATTTTGGGCTCAATGGTGGTCATAAGCGGAGGACTACCTGTATATAGATAGATGTAGAATCAGTGACTGGGCCTTATCTTCTGCAGCACAAATGAGGGACAAATGGCAGGGTTTTGTAAATGTTAGTTAACATAGATACTTTGAATAGTAACTTTATATCTTAACATAGTTATTTAGCATTCCAATTTGATTTATTTTCTGTGTCTTAAAAGAACGTTCAAGGAACTTAGGAGTAGCTTTTAACATTCCTAAATTGAAGAGAGAAACAGGTCTGAAGATTATCTGAAGATAGGAAAATGGTTGTTAGTACAGATTGGGGTCTAGTTTATTATCTCTTTAGTGAACTCTAAACAACCCTTTTCCATCCCAATTTTACACCTCTTCTGAGGTCAGGCCTCATTTTAATGAACACGTGTGATATTATGGGATGCAGATATGTAACATGCTTGAGACCGCATGTAACTTGATTTTCTATGCAAAGGGGAGGTTACTTTTATCCTGTCCAATCAAACTTTCCTGTGGGATTTTGCTTTGTTATGCTAACTATAAAAGGTATTGCAAGCTAAAGATCAGGGTTCCCTTTTGTCTGAATATTCTGATAAACTGTAATAAAACGATCTTCCTGTCTCGGTTTGTCTCGTTGGAAAATATGCACGCCGAGGCACCAGCCTAAAAACAGCCATATTCGTCCATCACATAAAAAGGAGGTTTGACAATGCAGAAACTCCGCAGTTTGCTGAAATACGCAGCATTTATGATTTGGAAGAAGCTTTGTTCACAGGAAGGCAGCACGCATGGCAGCCCTGATCAATGGAGCATTATGTTCAGTTAATGGGGCATGTGCTGTGATCAACACCTAACTTTTCTGGCTGGGAGGTGTTCCTTTACAGAATTGTGACCTGCGAACGTGTGTGGTGGTGGGAAGCGGGTGTCTGTTTAAACACCTCGCTTGCCAGCTTGTAAATGTTGGAACTGTGCAGCGATCCAGATTCAGAGGAGGGAAAGGTGATTCAGAGCACGTGTGATGTGAATGTGCACAGCACACAGCTGGCAGCACCTCCTTAAATCCCCGTGTTCACCGGCCCGGGAACTGCTTCTTTGAGAAATTGCCAACAGATGCAACATCAGTGCTCTCGTCTATACAAAAGCACCTTGTCTCCTTCAAAGCCAGATCATTGCATCTTCCTGTGTAAACTCTCAGGGACACATTTAGTCATTGGGCACTGCTTGAGGGATTCCTGGTAGAAATGACATTTTGAGGATGAATGAATGATTGCAGGGGTCTCCAACCGTGGCAATTTTAAGACTTGTGGACTTCAACTCTCAGAATTCCTCAGCCAGCGTGCCTGGCTGAGGGATTCTGGGAGTTGAAGTCCACAAGTCATAAAGGGGCCAAGTTTGAAGACCCCTGCTTAATTCATCTCAACTGCCCTGGGCTCTTACCGGTATTTATGAAGTCTTTTCAAATGAAGGTCTATGGAGATTCTCAATCATCCAGATCACTGTTGTCCCAAAGTTGCTTTTTCCCCCCAAAACAATGAAGATTTAGCCCTTTCAACACAATGCCTGACAGACTGCAAGTTTAGAATGGAATCGAAATGAAATTGAAAAGTGGAACAACCAAACGAGAAACTCAGAGGTGCTTTTTTTTTTCCCCCTCCAGGAAAAAAACCCAGTCCGGTTGCCTTTAAAAAAAACAACACCACCTTTTGAAACAACTGTGACTTGGATAACTGAAAATCTCCATAAACCATTAACCCCAAACAAGAAGCATTTCACTAATAGTGACAAATAGAGAGATTCCCATCTTGAGGCTTCCAAAGATTTGGATGGACGGGCTCTTTCAATAAACTTTGGTTGGGGATGTAAAGTGGCCCTGCCTAATTGAAAGATAAGTAGTGCAATTTTGGTTTTTAAAGACTTCCCTCTTTTTTCTTTTAATTTGCTCTAGGTATATCTGGGAAAAGTCAGCTTCTGTTTGCACTGGTCTTTACTACGCGCTACCTGGACCTCTTCACGTCGTTCATTTCACTTTATAACACTTCCATGAAGGTATAGTATATTGAATCAGTAAGAGGGCTATACGGGCCATTAATGACACCCGGGGTCTGCAGCCATTTCTTCTAGATTCCCCCCCCCCCCCCAGTTTTGATAGGAAGAAACGGCTGCTTTGGAAAGGTGAAAAGTTGATTAAAAAGATTTTTGAGTCTGCTTTGAGCACGGTGGCTCAATTTGAAATCAAGTCCCACCCTTTGGTAGGGTGACTTGTGCTGTTGCCCTGAATACTGGCAATAATATTCAGAGTTCCAATCCAAAGCGTTCCTCTAACAAGGTGTCTGCCAAAGCAGAATATTTAAATTATATTTAGTACTCCTTATATATGTTTTCCTAGTCGGAAAGGAAGGTTTTGACCGTGAAATGGTTTATACCCAGCTCGGGGTCTGAATAGTATTGGACCACTAGTCCACAA
>NW_015386148.1:100039-107955 GCF_001527695.2 Protobothrops mucrosquamatus | reverse complement strand
TGGCCTAGGATAATTTTTAAGAGGGGTTTTTTAGAGGGGTTTTTAATTACTTTTTAATTAGACAATTTAAATATTTCATTTTAATTAATTTTAACTTGTGATTGTTAGTGGTGTTTTTAATTGATTGTCAGCCGCCCTGAGTCCGCAAGGAGAAGGGCGGGATATAAATTCAAATAATAAATAAATAAATAAATAAATGATGATGATGATGATTGAACTCCATAAGTGTTAAGGTTGCCAAGATGATGATGATGATGATGATGATTGAACTCCATAAGTGTTAAGGTTGCCAAGATGATGATGATGATGATAATAGTTGGAAGGGACCTTGGAGGTCATCTAGTCCAACCTCCTGCTAAGGCAGGAAACCCTATACCATTTCAGACAAATGGCTGTCCAGTCTCTTCTTAAAAACTTCCAGCGTTGGAGCATTCACCGCTTCTGGAGGCAGGTTGTTCCACTGGTTAACTGTTCTGTCAGGAAGTTTCTCCTTAGTTCCAGGTTGCTTCTCTCCTTGAGGAGTTCTGGAGGAGCGCATGATTTGGACACCTGGGTTTTGTCGTTTCAGATCTTGTGGACTTTCTCCATCTACTTGGAGTCCGTGGCGATTCTTCCCCAACTTTTTATGATCAGCAAAACTGGGGAAGCCGAGACCATCACTACTCACTATCTCTTCTTCCTGGGCCTCTACCGTGCCTTGTATCTCATCAACTGGATTTGGCGCTACTATTTTGAGGGGTTCTTTGACCTCATAGCCGTGGTGGCTGGGGTGGTCCAGACCATTCTGTACTGTGACTTCTTCTATTTGTATGTTACGAAAGGTAAGAGGCGCACCGTAACCCATAATATGACAGCCTATTCTCAACCTTGGCAACTTCAAGATGAGTCCACTCATCTTAAAGTTGCTAAGGTTAAGAAGCACTACGTTACGACATGTAATGCAGCATCTTTCCTCAATTTGATATCTTGAGGTTGTGTTGGACGCCAGCTGCCATCATTCCCTGTGGCTGCAGACGCTGGGAATTATAGTCCTGCTCACCTACAGGGCACCATGATGGAAAAGGGTGTCCCTCTGATACATTATATCAGTGATGGCGAACCTTTTAGAGACTGAGTGCCCAAACTGCAACCCAAAACCCACTTATGCATCGTCGAGTGCCGGGTGGGTGTGGCCTATTGGCTGGGTGTGGCCCATTGGGTGGGCGTGGCTGCGGTGGTAACGGCAGACTGGGTGGGACTAAAAAGTTCAATCAATCAATTCCAACTTTGCAAGATCTTTTATTTCCCTGTGAGAAGTTGAAATTGACTGATTGATTGAACCTTTTTTTTTTTTTGTACACGGCGGCGGACGCCTAAAGCGAAAAGGTTTTATAAAACCCAGCTGAAGGCCTAGGACTGGGGCGACGGCGCGCGTGCCCACAGAGGAGGCTCTGAATGCCGCCTCTGGCACCCGTGCCATAGGTTCGCCACCACTGCCTTATATGGCTGACATTAGAACTTGCATCAAAGCAAGAAAAGGTGTAGACCGGTATTTCTCAACTTTAAGGTGGGTGGACTTCAATTCCCCAAATTCAGCTGGCTGGAGGATTCTGGGAGTTAAAGTCCTCCCATTGTAAAGTTGCCAAAGTTGACACACTGGTGCAGACTTCCCTCAATCTCATTTTCAGGAAATGAAATAAACTGTGAGGTCCCTCCCTCCCTCCCCCGTCTTCTCCCATTTCTTTCTACAGCTTTATGGAATATAGTCCTTCTATGACAAAACACTGTTTGAGGACTGCAATTTTTTTTTTTAAAAAAAAAGCCCACATTAACCACAAATAAATAATTCAGGGTCGTGAAACAGTTGGGAGAGATGTCAGAATATAGTTTGAATAGCAAATTTCCTTCCCTGTTTGGGTTATTTGTGTGCACGCAAACACACCATCTGCAAGCTACTCTGGATTTTTAATGCAATGCATTTTTTTTTAATGCATGCTAAGTTTGGATTAAAGTAGCTTGGAAATGGGTGGACCTTTGCCGACGCTTCCTTTGATGACTTTGGGCTTGTCATTCTCCTTCTGACTTGTTACCCTACAGGTCTGTTAGGATTGGGAGGAACTAGGATTAGACTGGGAGATACGTGTCTTCCTAAGTTTAGCACCCTAGGTAATTTGAATTACTATCCTGTCTCCTTCAGTGCATTTTTTAAATCAATTGCAGCCGCAAAATGATCTGACATCTGGTCTCAGGTACCTGTATGTTTCCTATAGTAAGGGATGGAGTGGGTACAATAATTTTTCGGAAGGACCTAAGCCTAAAATTACTCTCTTTGCAAATGTGGAGGATGCAGTGAATACCTTCCTGTCTACAAAAATGGTAGTGATGGAACCGGTTCTCCCAGCTGGATGGCTGCGGGTGCCATTCCCTTGCATATTTAATTCTGTTAAATATACTAATAATCCACGGGCACAGGAATATTTTAAAAGGGAAGGAAATTCAGCATCTTAAGACGTGTTGGCCTGGCAAAATGTGGCCTTAGTCCCAAACAAAATTTTGGATTGAGATGCTGGCCAGTTTTGGAGAGCTGAAGAAATTCAGAGGAATAAAATAGACTTGATTTTTGATGGGCGTCTCTTCCACCCTGCAAGCAGGAACACAGGTGTTCAGCCTCTCCTCATACCAGCATCACTATCCCGGTTCATAAGCAAGGCTTTGAGAGAGTGACTGCTTCACGATTGCTCGTGGAACTCAATTTGTGGTGGCTAAGCAAGGATGACCCATAATTTTTATTCAATTATCCACTACATACCCTTTCATTTCTTTCTGGCTCCTCTCCTTGTCTTACGGTGAAGGCCTTTGTTTGCAAGGAAAATACAGGTGTCCTTGCTTAATAACCAGTAATGGGCTGACTTAAGGATTGCAACGCTTGCTTGATGATTGGCGCAAAAGATTTTTTTGCAAAATTGGGTCAGTCACGCCGATCAAATTGGCTTGCGACCATAATTCCAAGCATAATACAGTTGTAAGTTGAGGACTATCTATATAAGAGAATTCCCCTGGTGTTGGTTGAGGACTAACTGCGTGAGAGCATTCCCCTATCATAAATCAAGGACTACTAGTATAAGAAAATTCCCGTCCTAATTCAAGGACTGTAAGAGAATTCCCTTCATAAGTCAAGGACTATAAGAGAATCCACATCATAAGTCAAGGACTGTTAAGAGAATTCCCGTCATAAATGAAGGACTGTAAGAGAATCCCCATCATAAGTCAAGGACTATAAGAGAATTCCTGTCATAAATCAAGGACTATAAGAGAATCCCCGTCATAAGTCAAGGACTATAAGAGAATCCCCGTCATAAGTCAAGGACTATAAGAGAATTCCCGTCATAAATCAAGGACTATAAGAGAATTCCCATCATAAGTCAAGGACTGTAAGAAAATCCCCATCATAAATCAAGGACTATAAGAGAATTCCCATCATAAATCAAGGACTGTAAGAGAATTCCCGTCATAAGTCAAGGACTGTAAGAGAATTCCCTGCATAAGTCAAGGACTATAAGAGAATCCACATCATAAGTCAAGGACTGTAAGAGAATTCCCGTCATAAATCAAGGACTATAAGAGAATTCCCCCTGTCATAAGTCAAGGACTATAAGAGAATCCCCGTCACAAGTCAAGGACTATAAGAGAATTCCTGTCCTAAGTCAAGGACTAAGAAAATCCCCATCATAAATCAAGGACTATAAGAGAATTCCCATCATAAATCAAGGACTGTAAGAGAATTCCCGTCATAAGTCAAGGTCTGTAAGAAAATCCCCATCATAAATCAAGGACTATAAGAGAATTCCCATCATAAATCAAGGACTATAAGAGAATCCCCATCATAAGTCAAGGTCTGTAAGAAAATCCCCATCGTAAATCAAGGACTATAAGAGAATTCCCATCATAAATCAAGGACTAAGAGAATTCCCGTCATAAGTCAAGGACTATCTGTAGAAGAGAATTTCTCCTGTCGTTGTCCTAGTCAAGCCGCAACGATGCTTTGGATGGGGGAAGGCTTGACATATCTCTGTGAATTGACCTTGTTTCCTTTTTTTCAGTACTCAAAGGGAAGAAGCTGAGTTTGCCAGCGTAAAGTGCCAAGGGTGGTCATCCTGGATGCGTAGAGACCGTCAAGAAGTTGAAGATGCTCGAACAGATGGCCTCCTGCCCTCTTGTTGCAGAGAGTCCCCCTCCCCAAATGGGGCTCTGTAGGACCAGAGACCCAGCTGACTTCTGTTTGACGCATCTCGCCTTTTCCCCCCCCTTCTTTTTTTATTACTATGTATAAAGATTTTTTACACGAGAGAAACTTAATACCATGTGGATTTTAATTCAGCGTGTAGTTTCAAATTGGAGTAGTTCCAAAAAAAACAAAAAAACATTGAGGTTTTTTTGGGGGGCGGGGCGGGGGGGTCCTTGGGGATCAGGAATAAGCGCAAAACACTTATTTTTCAAGCAACCGTCCTGTCAATTGCTGAATTATTTTGGCACGCACAGGCCTGGGCTTGATTGAAGGATGGTAACTCCCTTCTTCCCTGTTTGATTTTAAATTTCATTCCACTGTATTTATTTTCCTCTGTTCCCTCCTCGCCTTCCAAACGTTGAGTGTTTTATGTCGGCTGAAATCTTAAACTACCGTGGTCGGAAAACTCTTCGTGGGAAAGGGGTCACGGTTTCATCCATGTCTCCAATTATTTTGTGTTTTTTTTTCTTTTCCTTTTCACGAAAGATGCTTCCGTAGCATCTGTTAATAAATTACTCTCCTCTACTTCCATTCACCTCCTAAAGACACAAGTTAAAACTTATCTGGTCCCGATGCATTTTTCCCTCCCTCGCGATGTAACGGTTTCGCGGCAGTCATTCCTGTTTGCATGCGCCCCGTTCAGACTAAAATTATTCTGTAATTTTTGGAGGGGTGTGCGTGTGTGCGTGCGCGCGTTTCTAAACCGTTTTCTATTGACAGAAGTGTTCACGCCAGCCCTGCGAATCATCGTCCAGTGGAAGCCATCCCTAAGTGGCCATTTTTAACGGCGTCTCCCAACTTTTTAATACAGAATCCTTTTACAAGTAAAAAGCGTCTTTGTTTCGCTTTCCGGCAGTTTTAGATGTGCCAGTTTTTGGACGATCAATTGTCCCTTTTGTAGACTTGTTCCTGAATCGGCCGCATCGAGTCCTGTTCTCCGGCTTTCCTTTTTTTTTAACTGAGCTGTTGCATGATTTCTCCTGTGTTACCATCCTCAATAAACATTTTACGAAGTGGTTCTCCATTGTGGTGATCTAAAACGATACCCCCCCCCCTCCCTGGATGCAGTTGCTTTTCTCTGTGAATTGCTGTCACTTGCAAGGGTTCAAACCAGCGCTCGTTTACATCTTTAGTTGTACGATAAAGGCAGCTTCCCGTTTTATTATCTGCAGAATAGGTGTAGCTTTGAAATTGTAAAAACGGTGGCGGTATTTTATTTTATTTTTTAAATTACGAGCGCTGCAAATAAAACATTAGAATTCATTGAAGCGACGTTAAGGTATTTCTGCCGTAAAATGGCTGGAGCAGAAAGTTTTTACGAGGTGCAGGAGTCACTGCCTCTCACCTGTTCCAGGTGATCGTCTCCCTCACTGGTAGAAGGAAAAGAGCAAATAATTGTTCTTGGCCAGTTAATTGAAGCCTTTGGATCATTTGCATAATGAGTTTCCAACGAAGAGGCTGGCAGCACCTTCTCCCATCACCCGATCCTTTCATAAATTGAAGGAAGCCATGATTGATGGGCGAAGAGATAAAAGAAGTGGGCAAAATAAGAGAAATATTTGAATATTTGCAAAATGGTTAATCATCCACGGGTAGTCCTTGACTTACAACCATGGATTTTAGTCACTTCACAGTTGCAACGGCAATGGAGGACGTGGCGCTTGACCTGTTCTTGCAGTTAAAACCATTGCAGCATCTTCCTAGTCATGTGATCAAAATTTGGTCGCTTGACAACCCGGTATTTATTTATGATGGCTGCAGCGTCCTGGAGTCACATGACCCCAGCTGCTTCCGACAAGCAAAGTCAACGGGGGAAGCTGCATTTGCTTAACAACCACGCAATTTACTTAATGGTGGCCAAAAAAAAGGTCATAAAATCTGGTGCAAGCCACATAACTACCTGCTTAGCCACAGGAATTGTGATCCCAATTGTGGTTGTTAAGTTGAGGACTATCGGTAGCCCCTCAGCTCAAGCCTTGCTTTTATTTTGTGTATGTATAATTTTGTGTTCCAAATATATTTCTCACTCTATCGCTGTGTGTTATTTGTGAAATGCAGGGTTTGGCGGCGGGGGGGGGGGGGGAGATCCTAGGATGGACTGCACCTCATTTTTGAGAAACGGAGCCTTTTTTAACTCGTAGCCGAGTCTGCTGCGGCTTTCAATTTTGCTTCTGTGAATCTTTGTTAATACAGGTAGTCCTTGACTTAACGACCATAATTTAAACCCAAAATCTATGTTGCTAAGTGGGACATTTGCTAAGTGAGTTTTGCCCCATTTCACAAGCTTGCTTGCCACAGTTGTTAAGTGGATCACTACAGTTGTTAGAACACAATTGTTAAGTGAATCTGGCTTCCCCATTGACTTTGCTTGTCAGAAGGTTGCAAAAGGGGATCACATGACCCCGGGATACTGCAACTGTCAAGTACATGTCAGTTGCCAAGCCTCTGAATTTTTGATGCTGCAATGGTCATAAAGTGTGAAAAACGGTCATAACTCACTTTTTTCAGCGCCATTGTAATTTTGAGCAGTGACTAAATGAGCTGTAAGTTGAGGGCTACCTATAATATTGTAGTTTGTTATTGTTGCAGCTTTTTCTGCCTTCATGGTAAACAAAATATTTCCATAAACTCTGCTAAGCCCAGATAGAGTTGATATGGTTCAGTGCCTGTATAAATCCAGCTCTTTTAAAGAATTGAAGGCTGGTTTGTGCCTTCGTATGTTACGGACACACAACTGGTCCATCAGCTCCCCTTACGCGAAGCAATCTTCCCAGTCTTGAAGTGGGCAGTCATAATAAAATGGGCGAATCGGGATGCTTTGATCCAGAGTTGATTAGAACTTGTTTTTCTGGTTGTATATATTGCTGTAGGGTCAGTTCTTGGAAGTTGGACTGGGGACATTGTGAAGCTACCTCGATGGAAAATGTTCCACACCAGAAGGGCTTTCAAAGTATGAAAGATGCTTCCTCCCATCCCTGATTTTCCCCCCTCCCTCTAAACTAACCACTTCCCCATCTGAAGAGCTATATTCAAGTCACATTTTTCCAGACAGCTAAGAAAAACTTGAGTTCCTACTTGGCTTGGATAAACTACAGAAAAATATTCGGCCAAACACTGCACTCAATGGGGAGTTTTGGCCAGGAAATCCTTATGCCCTAATTCAATGATGGCGAACCTTTTAGAGACCGAGTGCCCAAACTGCAACCCAAAACCCACTTATGCATCATCGGGTGCCGGGTGGGTGTGGCCCATTGGGTGGGTGTGGCCCATTGGGTGGGCGTGGCTGCGGTGGTAACAGCAGACTGGGTGGGACTAAAAAGTTCAATCAATTCCAACTTTGCAAGATCTTTTTTTTCCCCTGAGAAGTTGAAATTGACTGATTGATTGAACCTTTTTTTTTTTTGCACACGGCGGCGGAAGCCTAAAGCGAAAAGGTTTTATAAAACCCAGCTGAAGGCCTAGGACTGGGGCGACGGCGCGCGTGCCCACAGAGAGGGCTCTGAATGCCGCCTCTGGCACCCGTGCCATAGGTTCGCCACCACTGCCCTAATTTCCCCCCCCCTCCAAAACTTTGCAAGGTTAAGTGTAGACTTTACAACTTTCAGTTGGGGGTTCTGGGAGTTAAAGTCCACCCCCCTTAAAATCCCCAAGC
>NW_015386148.1:94291-99939 GCF_001527695.2 Protobothrops mucrosquamatus | reverse complement strand
CTTTGTGGGCATCATGGTGACAGTCGTGCATGCTTCATAGATTAGTAGCAGGTAAGCTAGCTCATGTATGGCTGTGAAAGTTGGACCATAAGAAAGGCTGAGCGCCAAAGGATGGAGGCCTTTGAACTCTGGTGCTGGAGAAGACTCCTGCGAGTCCCCTGGACTGCAAGGCGATCAAACCAGTCAGTCCTAGAGGAGATCAACCCTGACTGCTCTTTAGAAGGCCAGATCCTGAAGTTGAAACTCAAGTCCTTTG
The DNA here is from genome assembly GCF_001527695.2 of Protobothrops mucrosquamatus. Lineage (NCBI taxonomy): Eukaryota > Metazoa > Chordata > Lepidosauria > Squamata > Viperidae > Protobothrops > Protobothrops mucrosquamatus. The sequence continues at coordinate 99,683 of NW_015386148.1, read as the reverse complement.
GCCACCTAAGGAGAAGGAAGGACTCACTAGAGAAGAGCCTAATGCTGGGAAAGATGGAGGGCAAGAGAAGAAGGGGATGACAGAGAAGGAGGGGGCTGGATGGAGTCCCTGAAGCAGGAGGTGTGAGCTTAAATGGACTCCAGAAGATGATAGAAGACAGGAAGGCCTGGAGGAACGTTGTTCATGGGGTCGCGATGGGTCGGACATGACTTCGCAACTAACAACAACAAAGCTAGCTCAGAGTTTACCTGTTTTGCTCCTATCAGTCTTGGTCAGCTTAGGTGGTGATAAAGGCCTCTATGGGTTTTGTCCAAAACATGTAGAAGGCATGAAGCTGTCCTCTCTTGCACCCATCTCCTTCAACAGTTAATAAATATTCTGTTTTGTATGGTGCTACCAAAAAAGTTCTTGAGAACGTATGTGGTGTCCATGAAAAACAGAAGAGGTCTCTTAAAACTCTTCACCAAAGCTTTGGAAGGTGCAACCAATCAAGCTGAAAGCAGGAGATGGCAATCTCAATGGTCAATGCTCATGGTGTGCTCAAGAAGCTTGGAATGACATCTGGGCTTGAAGAGCAGGAAGGAGGTTGAGAAAGCCCAAACATGTCCAAAGGGTCAGGCTAACTGTGACAGCTGTTAAGCAATGAGATGATCTGTCCTCTAGAACAATAGTAGATATCCTTCATCACTTGAAGCTTGGGTGGTACCTGCTGGAGAAGTTCTAGAGGTTCTAGCAAAGTTCTAGAGGGTTGGCCTAAGATGACTTTGAAGTCTCTTCCAACTCTGATTCTAATTCTAGCCTCTACAGGTAAATCTAGTTTTCTGTTAACTTGGGTAGTTGTATTTTTTTGCCCTTTTTTTCCTATAGTGGTACCTTGGTACTCATCGTTAACTTGTTCTTGGAGGCATGGTGACTTCCAAATAAAATTTTCCCATAAGGAATAATGTAGTGAGTCATAAGGCAGCCGACACCGGCAAGTTCTAGCTTGTGCGTTGTGTACCAATGAGTTCCGGGACAAAACGTTCAGGTCAAAATGCATTGAGTATACCAAATTTGATGAGTTTCAAGGCCATTGAGTACCAAGATAACATTGTATTTCCTTTTCTAGTTGCGATTGCTTTTGGCGTCTTTTCTCAATTTTTTCTGTAAAACCCATTAAGACAAATACATAAAAATGTTTTTCAGCAAATAGGCTCAGAGTTTCTTGTTTTGCCTTGGAAAGAAAGGTCTCACCTGGTGTTGCATCTCCTTGTTCTCCTACAGTGGTAGAAGAATTGCAGCTCAATTTCCGCTATGCCCGGATTGGTGTTCTTTGGCCGGCGTTGGGGCATTGGAAGTGATGATTTTGTCTTCCCTGGAGCCTTTGAATTGTTCATCAGAGTGACCTGGTAAGATCCCTGTTCTCGGAGGTAGGCTGTAGATTAGAGCAGCTCAGCTCCCGTGGATGTTTGCCACTCCCGTTTGGAAAGTGATCCATCCTGTGATGGGCACCTAATTGTGGTTGGCCTTTTCTACCCTCTTTTTCATACCCACCTTAAACGTTCCCCTAGTAAACACAAAAGGGAGAGCATTTCAGCCACAACCCGTAAGGCTTGTCACCACTGTCACCACTGTATGGGTGGTAGGCCTCCAGAATTTAGGAAGCCGAGTTGCAGTCTTCAAACTTGGCCAAGACTCTTTGCGTAACAATATCAAGGAGGGTGACTTGGTTCTGTCGCTTTCAGGATGAACCTCATTTCTGTAGCTGCTTAGACTGGAGACCCCAACGAAAGAGGCTTGTAGGAGTCGTTGTGCAAAGGAGGCTTGTAGAACTCATTGTGATTTTGTGAAACCCTTTGTGATTTGGCGTTTGGTGGAAAGTAGCTACGTCTTCTGAAAATACTTCTGCTGAGAATATTCTGGGTGATCCTTTCTTCCTTCCCTCTTTCTTCCTTCCTTCCTCTTTCTTTTCTTTCTTTCTTTCTTTTCCTTCCTTCATCCTTCTTCCTTCCTTCCCTTTCTTTCTTCCTTCCTCTTTCTTTTCTTTCTTTCTTTCTTTTCCTTCCTTCATCCCTCTTCCTTCCTTCCTTCCTTCCTTCCTTCCCTCTTTATTTCTTCCTTCCTTCCTTCATTTTTCTTTTCTTTCTTTCTTTCTTTCTTTCTTTCTTTCTTTCTTTTCCTTCTTTCTTTCTTTCTTTCTTTCTTTCTTTCTTTCTTTCTTTCTTTCTTTCTTTCTTTCTTTCTTTCTTTCTTATCTTCCATCCATCCATCCTTCTTCTTTCTTTCTTTTCTCAGGTGGATTGGAATTTTGGTTTTGTATTCTATACACAAAGGACAGTTTAACTGCACCGGAAGTGGTCTGCTGAATAACTACCTTCTCATCCTCCTTATCCTCTTGGCGTTCATCGTAGCTGCTTTGTCATCTGTGACCTACACCAGCATGCAAGGTAATTTGCCTTCTGTGTTAGCTTTTGGATCGAGAAAATCCACTGTAGTGTCAGGGTTGAGCATCAGTCATACGAAAGTCACACCAAGAAGCTGCCTAGCACGGAGATCTGCCTGCCCAAGCGGTAATTATAATTGTAAACAGGCAGGCACGCGTACACACCCGTGTTATGCTTTTGTAGCACATAAGTATAATCTAGGGATTTCTTTGCCTGCGTTCTTATCTAGGAAACTGATCTTCTATGTGGTAGCTAAGATACGACACCAACTACAGGTAGTCCTCAAGTTATGACCACAATTGAGCCTGAAATTTCTGTTGCTAAATGAGTTTTGCCCCATTTTATGAGAGTGGTGAGAATGGCCGAAAAGATCATTGGCAGTTCCCTCCCTCCCATGCAGGACATAGCACAGAAGCGCTGCTTGAGCAGGGTCTGTAAGATTATCTGGGACGCTACACATCCTCTTCACGACCTGTTTTCCTTGTTATCTTCTGGGAGGAGGGGGCTCCGTGGTATCCGAAGCAGAACATCCAGATTCAGCCATGGTTTCATTCCATACAGCATTAACCTTGTGAACTCTCAAGCTTCCTCCTTCCGTTATATATTCAAGATGGACAGTATTTAATATTTATTCGCTACGTATATGTAGGGATGTGGGTCTATTACATATGTTGTTCATAGTATGTTTAGGTGTGTGTCATGTATATGTTTCACTTTGAGAGCAGGCAACTAAATTTCATTTTTGAGGTGTGCCATTGTGCCCACAGTATAAAAATGACAATAAAGGTTACCTTATCTTAGTTGTTAAGTGAATCACTGCAATTCAGTTAGTAACACGGTTGTTAAGTGAATCTGGCTTCCCCCATTGACTTTGCTTGTCAGAAGGTTGCAAAAGGGGATCACGTGACCCCGGGACGCTGCGACCGTCCTAAATAGGAGTGAGTTGCCAAGCATCCGAATTTTGATCACGTGACCCTGGGGATGCTGCAAGGGTCATAAGGCGCTTTTCCCACTGCCGTTGTAACTTTGAACAGTCACTAAACAAACTGTTGTAAACCAAGGACTGCTTGCAGATGGCACATCGTCAATAAATCCATAGGAAGGGAGCCTCTTTCTGTCCTGAAATGTTTAAAGTAATGTTTTAATCTTTAACAAACATGAAACAAATAAACAGTCTAAAATAAAACCAGCCATGGCTGTCGTTTTTCTAGTTCGTTAAGTCCAGTGACTCTCTTTTCCAGGAACCATTTCCAATCCCGGACCAAGGAAATCACTTCCCAAGCTCCTCTATGTCCGTCTGGCTCTCTACGTCCCAGAGCTGGTCTGGGCTGTGGTGGGAACGGTGTGGATAGCCAACAACCGAGCAAACTGCGAAAGAGCTATGATCGACGCCATTTTGGGGACTGTTATTGTCAGGTGAGGCTGTTCTGCCTTCTGTTGCTGGAGAGCGGGGCTGGATATATGGCGTTCTAAATAGGGATATTCAGCTGCTTGGGGTGCAACTGGATATTTTCCAAATAGTGGAATACTGCTGTCATGTCACCCCTGGTCCTTTACTTTTTCAGTTGTTCCACTTATTAATTGCTCTAACTGTCAGGAAGTTTCTCCTTAGTTCTAGGCTGGTTCTCTCCTTGATTAGTTTCCATCCGTTGCTTCTTGTCCTGCCTGCTGGTGGTTTGGAAAATAGGTTGACCCAGAATAATAGAATAACAGAGTTGGAAGGGACCTTGGAGATCTTCTACTCCAACCCTTTACTCATGCAGGAGACCCTATTCCATTTCAGACAAATGGCTGTCCAATCTCTTCTTAAAACCTCCAGTGTTGAAGCATTCACAGCTTCTGGAGGCAGGTTGTTCCACTGATTAATTGTTCTGTCAGGAAGTTTCTCCTTAGTTCTAGGTTGCTTCTCTCCTTGATTAGTTTCCATCTGTTGCTTCTTGTCCTGCCTTCAGAGGCTTTGGGAAATAGGTTGACCCCCTCTTCCTTGGGGCAGCACCTCAAATATTGGAACACTGAACAGAATAACAGAGTTGGAAGGGACCTTGGAGGTCTTCTAGTCCAGCCCCCTGCTCAGGCAGGAATCTCTATAGCAGGGGTCTTCAAACTGGGCCCTTTTATGACTTGTGGACTTCAACTCCCAGAATTCCTGAGCCAGACAAATTCTGGGAGTTGAAGTCCACAAGTCGTAAAAGGGCCAAGTTTGAAGAGCCCTGCTCAATAGCATTTCAGACAAATGGTTGTCCAATCTCCTCTTAAAAACCTCCAGTGATGGAGCACCCACAACCTCTGGAGGCAAACCGTTCCATTAATTGTTCTGTCAGGAAATTTCTCCTTATTTCTAGGTTGCTTCTCTCCTCGATTGGCTTCCATCCATTGTTTCTTGTCTTCCCTTCTGGTGCTTTGGAAATTAGATTGACCTCCTTGTCTTTATGGCCACCTCTCAAATATTAGAGCACTACTATCACGTCACCCCCTAGTCCCTTCTTCTCATTACACTAGACATATCCCATAGACATCCATCGTAGAGTGGTGGACCTTGAGTTGTTACTTTAGGTGCCATCGTATTTTGGCAGCAGAATCTGGGGGAAGCTTCAAGAGCGACAAGCATTGCAGGCAATGATGTCTCCTTGGTTTTTATGGAATGTCTCCTCCGTTCTTCCTGTCAGCTGGGTGATCATCATCTTCACCGTGGTGGCAGTTGTCATTTTCTTCGATCCTCTTGGAAGCAAGTCGGTCTACCTGGCTGACTACGCCAGTCGCAATCTGGAGAGCAGCCAGTCCGAGCAGCTGTTCTGCAACCTCAAGAAGAGGGCCACCCGCGTCTGGGAAAAAAGAATCCGGTTGTTGTGTTGTTGCATTATGCAAAATGACGACCACCGCGTGGCTTTTACGAGCATCGCCGAACTTTTCCGTTCCTACTTCTCGGTAAGACGTCAGGCCTTGATTGTGGTTTTGTCTTTATGCTCTCT
>NW_015386148.1:61791-89291 GCF_001527695.2 Protobothrops mucrosquamatus | reverse complement strand
ACTAACCTCTATCGTTTTCCCTTATAGGGGATAACCCAGGCTGCCAATTACATTTATAGGAGACTGATAAACGATGGGATTTTGAACCAGGCATTCGGCATCGCACCCGTAAGTTGTGGCATTTGGGACTCCACCTGTCTCTCTGGGTTGGCTCTGCTTCCCGTGGGGATTTCTGCTTTTCTCCTTGCTTGTTCTCTCTCCCCCAGGAATATAAATTGGTGGTGGCTGGCCACAGCTTAGGAGGGGGCGTTGCCTCCATCTTGTCCATCATGCTCAGAAACTCTTTTCCCAACCTGAGATGTTACGCTTTTTCTCCACCTGGAGGTTTATTGAGGTATGTAATAATAATAAATAATAATAAACTGCGCTACTCGGAACATCTTATATTTTAAGGAGGTACCTGGTTGACACCTAGAATGCTGGTAGCAACCCGTGTCAACCATCCGCACCAGCCAATTTGAATGTTCAGTTGACTAAGGTTTATGTTTAATGAATAAAAGATGATGCTAATAATAATAATAATAATCATCATCATCATCATCATCATCATCCACATCTGCCTATCCCAGGTCCTTGGTAAGGACTCGATAGGTAGACAAAATGCCAAATCCAGTCTGAACATCTGGCTGATTGTGCGATGATCCATAATAATAATAATAAAGTTGGAAGGGACCTTGGAGGTCATCTAGCCCAGGGGTCAACCTTGGCAACTTTAAGACTTGTGGATTTCAACTCCCAGAATTCTGGGACTTGAAGTCTACAAGTCTTAAAGTTGCCAAGGTTGAGGACCCCTGAGATTCTAGTCCAACCCCCTGCTCAGGCAGGAAACCCTACACCATTTTAGACATGGCTGTCCAGTCTCTTCTTAAAGACTTCCAGTGTTGGAGCATTCACCGCTTCTGGAGGCAGGTTGTTCCACTGGTTAATAGTTCTGACTGTCAGGAAGTTTCTCCTTAGTTCTGGGTTGCTTCTATCCTTGATTAGTTTCCATCCGTTGCTTCTTGTCCTGCCTTCGTGTTGATCCCGTTGACTTCGTCTGTGGAAATTCTCCCTCATCCAGGTCATAGTTCTCCCAAAGGTGCTTTTTCACGAGGTAACTGGACTTTCCTGTTTTTCTTTCCTGTTTTTTTTTTTCCCCCACCATCCAGTCAGAGCCGAAGAAGCTTCTTGGACGAGAAGCAAAACGTCTTCAGAGAGAAAAAAAAGAAAGTCCAGTTGCCTCGTGAAAAAAAAAAAAGCATCTTTGGGATCCTGTTAAGTTCTTTTCCACGGAGGATCCTAAATCCATCGGGGCAGAGATCAGGGTGCCAGGGGGAGCTGGGATTCAACCTGGGGGTTCCCGAGGTCACCCATCTAGCTTGTTGAAGTCAAGTTGCTTCCCAGGAAGCATCTTTCTGCCCCATCTTATCCTGGACGAAATAAAGACGAGGGTTTTTTTTTTACTTTCTGTCTAAAAAGTAGAGAAGGGGATTGTGTGTACAGGTAGTCCTTGACTTAACAACAGCTCATTTAGTGACTGTTCCAAGTTACAACGGCACTGAAAAAAATAACATGACCGTTTTTCACAGTTATGACCGTTGCAGCATCCCCAGGGTCACGTGATCAGAATTCAGACTCCTGGCAACTGACTCCTATTTATGACGGTTCTAGTGTCCCGGGATCATGTGATCCCTTTTGTGACCTTTTGACAAGCAAAGCCAATGGAGAAACCAGATTCACTTAACAACTGCAGTGATTCACTTAAGAACTGTGGCTAGAAAGGTCACAAAATGGGGCAAAACCCACTTAACAACAGTCTCAGAAATGAAAAATTTGGGCTCAGCTGTGGCCGCAACTCAAGAACCTCCTGTATACACGAATAAACACTTGTCTTTATCCATATTGGTCGTGGAAGATCAACTACCATAATCGTGTTTCTCTTGGTTATGTCTTCTTTTTAAGCAAATCCCTCGCGGACTACACAAAGCAGTTTATTGTGTCAGTCATTGTGGGAAAGGACATCATTCCCAGGTAAGGAGACGACGTGTCGTTTGTGTTGAAATCAACCTCCTGAATTTTGCCCTGTCTTGAATTTGGATCTTTTTTTTTCCCTTTCTGTTGGGCCTGAAACAGATTAAGTATGCTCAATTTGGAGGACTTGAAAAAGAGGATCGTTAGAATGGTTGCTAACTGTAACAGACCCAAGGTAAATTATTCTAAACAGGGCTTTGGGGATTGAAAAATTAAAACGGGCTGTTTCTTACTTTAGTGGCCCAGATGTACAATGGGGGGAAATAACCACCACAGTAGTAGCTACTGCTCTTAGCCTCTTCTGCTGTTACTCTTACCGTACCTGGAGACAAATTCTGTAAGGAGCTAACCACCCACAAAAGCAGAAGTCTTAAAACAGGCATTGTCTCAAAAGGAAACTTTTATTAGGGGTTAGTGACAGTAAGGAAGTCAAAGCAAGATCTGGGGAAAATCCCGCGCAAATGATATAGTTAAACTAGCAATATTCCTCCTCCCATCCAGAATCATAATGTCCATTTGAAATCCAGCCAGTCCACAGGTGGCAACGATGTTTGGGTAACTGGTACAGTTGGCGGGCATCTCAAGGTCTTCTCCAGCTTTCGTTTCTCTGCCACCAGGGAGACACATTCCTTTCTCAAGTGGAGAGGTGGGAAGGAAGGGTGAAAAGCAAAAGTTATCCCAAGTAAAAGCCAATTTCCCCCCCTTCCCCCCCAGCAGAATGGCAGGCCCCAAAACAAGAGCACATAGGCAAGGAAAACAAGAAGGACTTGGGGGCCTGACAAAATTCCTTGTGGGCCTAATCCCACTTGGCCAAATAAAGTTGGTCAGTCCGGCTTCCCACGTTCACTTGGCTTGTTGGAAACTAGCTGGGAAGGTCCCAAATGGCTCTTGCAATGACCCAGGACAGGGCAACTGTGATAAATGCATGCCAGTTGCCAAAGACCCACCTTTGGATCACATGACCCTGGGGACGCTGCAGTGGTCATAACTGAGAATTGCTTGCCAGTAATTTTTGGAACGCCGTTGTAACTTCGGTCGCTAAACCAATCGTCGTAAGTCGAGGGCTGCCGCAATCTGATCCTTCCGCTATATATTCAAGACGGACAGTATTTAATATTTATTTGCTTTGCATATGTAGGGGTGTGGGTCTATACATGTGTGTCATGTATGTGTTTCACTTTGAGAGCGGGCAACTAAATTTCATTTTTGAGGTGTGCCGTTATGCCCACAGTAAAAAAAAAAAAATGACAATAAAGGTTATCTTATCTTATAAAATGCAACCCTTTCACAATTCCCTTCTCTGTCCCTTTTGTCCTGTCTGTTGCTCGAACATTCAGTACCAGATTCTCTTGCATGGATGCTGGTATGAAGTTTTTGGAGGCAAACCTGATAACTTCCCGACGGAACTGGACGGCAGGGATCAGGATGCTTTGACCCAGCCTCTCCTCGCCGAAGAGAACTTGATGGCCCAGCAGTCACCTTTGTACACAAGTCTGGATGACAATTCCCCTTTAGGGTCCAGCCCTCAATACCCTCAATTGTTTCTCCCTGGGAAAGTCATCCACATCGTCGAAGAACACAGCACAAAAGGGTAGGTTGTGTTTACGTGTTCGTAAGCCAGGATGTCCCATTGTAGTCGCTCGGTCTTCTCCTGGATGCTGGGGGAAAGCCCTTCCCTCAAGTCCCATGAAAAGAGGAAAGCTGCAGGAATGCTCAGGCAGTTTGGTGGAGTGGTTAAGGGGCTGGCTTAGAAACCAGGACGGTGAGTTCTAGTTCTAGTCCTGCCTTAGCCATGGAAGCCAACTTGATGACTTTGGTCCAATTGCTAGGAGATGGTGAGTTCTAGTCCCGCCTTAGTCATGAAAACCAACTGGGTGGCTTTGGGCCCATTACTAGGAGACAGTGAGTTCTAGTCCCGCCTTAGCCATGAAAGCCAACTGGGTGGCTTTGGGCCAATTACTGGGAGACGGCGAGTTCTAGTCCCGCCTTAGCTATGAAAGCCAGCTGGGTGACTTTAAGTTGATCACCAGGAGACGGTGATAAACTTTTGCCCTCGGGAAACTCTTTTCATATTTTGTTCTGTGCAATGTGCAAAACAAATTGCTTGGAAGTGTTCCAGGCGTAGTATTTTGCAAAGCTTCCCAGTTGGTTTGTTTGTTTGTTTTTAGCGTGAAGGGCCTGTCTCTGTGTTCTAGTGAGCGCATCTGTTTTTGTTTCCAACTTGAAGCTCTTCTAGATCTTAACAGAATATAATATTTGTAGCTTAGAGTAGGTCCTTGGTGCTCTCGTAAGTTTGGTTGTTTTGTTGCTGACATTTCATTACCCAGCTAGGTAACCTCATCAGTGCTAGAAAGGAGTGGGGATTTGATCTCTGCTTATATTACAAGTGGCTTCCATGGTTCCTTGATTAAGCTGTTGGTCTGAGTTGGTAGTTCCTTGATTGAAGTATTGCTAGTGGTTTACTCTCCAGGTCTTCTTGGGTGGCCCATTTCACCCTTGAAACCCGGGCTTGCCAAAGTTGGCATGAAAAATTTTGCACCCAAGTATTAACAATATCCAGAATGCGATGACTTAGTAAGCAATTCTGTGAGAGAACAAAAAATATTTAAATATTTCTAAACAAGGCTTTAGATCCAGCATTGACATTGTCTTCTTTTTGCAGCTGGTGCTTTTCTGAAATCAAGTATTCAGCCAGCTGGTCCAGAGAAACTGCCTTTGGTAGTATTTTAATCAGCCCCAAGATGATCACCGATCATTGGCCCGATACCGTCCTCAGAGCTCTCCAAAGCTTGGTCCAAAGCGATACATCTTGCGTCTCGTGCCGATCACAAGGTGAAGCTTTCTGAATGTTGTATTAATGGCGGAGACTGGGCAAGCACAACCGGACTGTCCCCAGGCGTTCACAAGAACAGCCTTTAGCAGTTCAGCTGCGTGTGTGTCTAAAGCAGAAACCAGTGCAAGACCTTCAGATGTTTCTGGATGACCAGATTCGGTTGGAGTAACATCTTCTGGACTGCTTGTAACGGATTGAGACGTTTCGTGTTGGAAGATGTGATTTCGTGGAAGTTTTAATCGGTCACATCTGCCCGGGGACTGCTGTTGACTGAGAAGAACCCAACTGATGGGAAGTGATGGTTGATGTGCTCCTGAAGACCTCTTAGATCCATCTGATCTGCTACACGTTTCTCCAAGCACATGATGTGTCGTCAAACCAATTCCCTATGGCTTAGTGACATCTGACCGCAGGTTTATGACCTACTTGTAAATGTGTAAATCAGGAATGTTGGTGAGAATTAACTTCAAGTCATCGCCTAGTTGGATACACATTGAATGATTCTCATGTTTCTGCTGATGATCAGAAATGTCTTGGGTGTTCTTTCTTCTTGAAAGGAATTAGTATTTTCGATCTATTCTTGGATATCTGTGCAATTACGTCCATTTTTGTTTACAGTTCTTTAAGACTGCTGAATGTGCAATTAATTATAGAAAATGTAAAAGCCACGGTCTTTGGTTCGTGTTAGCACAAACCAGGAAAAGATCATTTTAGCTCTGTATCAAGATTGTGTAATTTTTTGGGGGGAGGAAAACAATCCTTGCTCACTCTATAGAGCTGGTAAGGTTTTGCATGATTGTCTAGAAACAAATCCAGATCAAGTTGATTCTTCAAAACTAATTGCTGTCCTAATGGTGGTTGGTGAGGAACAGTACTTTTTTTAGGTGATGCTTTTAATTTTCAATGCATTCGCTTCCTGGAGAAAGTCTGCCAATCAAGGAACGTACATGGTATTAAAAACAAAATGTATTTCTGTTCTGGAAGTGAACTAAATTTGAATTTGGCCTTCCTTTTTGACCTCATTCTGGTTTCAGTGGCAGATAAGAAGCAGGTCAGTAATGGGCTTAACAAAAAATAAAACAATTTTGAGTACAGGTATCCCTTGACTTACAACTGGGACCAACATTTCTGTTTGCTAAGCAAGGCAGTTAAGTTGTGCCCAATTTTGCTATCTTTTTGCCACGGTTAAGCCACGGTTGTTAAGTGAATAATGTCATTAAGCAAATCAGTCTTCCCCCATTGATTTTTTTGTTGGAAGGCAGCTGGGAAAGTCACAAATGGCAATCATATGATCCCAGGAGGCTGCAACTGCCCTAAATATGCAACAATTGTCACGTACCCCAATTTTGATTACGTGACTGGGAATCCTGCAACGGTTAAGTGCAGGGATCCCTTTTAATTACTTTTTCCAGTGCCGCTGCGACTTTGGTTGCTAAGCAAATTGGCTGTAAGTCAAGGACCACCTTTAAGGCCAAGACATAAACTTGACTTGGTTTTTTTTGTATTAGTTTTATCTACCATTATTCATGCTATACACGAGTATTATGCGCTGGGCAATTTTAAAGGAGGGTGTCTCACGAAAGGGGGGTGTCACTCTCCCCTCCAAAATGGGTCAAATATCTCCATGTCAGCTCGCTAAAGCCCGCCGTTGACATGTTTGGCTCCATCAGCAGTGTTGCTGTATAAAAACAACCTTGTTGGAAGAATAGATAAAAAGTGATGCTCTGGACCTTTATCCTTGTTGTGTGCAGCAAACGCACAAGGTAAAATTATGGAAGAAATGAGGACTGCTAGCCTAAGAAGCACCATCATCTATAGATAACAAGCTGGTATTTTTCCCCCCATTAAAAATAAGTTTTCCACCTGATCAGCTTGATGTGTTTTTATCTTTCAGGGGGAATCCTGGGAGAGTGTCATAGCCAGACACAGCTGATATTAGAAATTGTACAGGAAGACTCACAAAAGTCGCCTTCCGCATTGGCTAGACCAGTGTTTCTGGACCTTAGCAACTCTAGAAATGTCCACACATCTTAAAGAGTTTGTTAAGGTCGAGAAACGGTGAATGGACTGAAAGTCTGATTAGCTCCTGTTGAAGCAATTTTCTGGCAGCTCCGCAGATCTCGTAAGGAAAATACCAGCCTACGGACAGTCCTTGACTTATGTCTGCAACGGAGGCCAAAATTTCAGTCGCTAAGACGGTTAAAGTGAATTTTGCCCCATTTTACGACCTTTCGTCCCACGGTTCTTAAGCAAATCATTTCAACTGTTAATAACATGGTTGTTAAGTGGAACTGTCTTCCCCCATTGAATTTTGCTTGTCAGAAGGGGATCACACGACCCGGGGGACATTGGCAACCGTTGTGAGTCAGTTGCCAAGTGTCCAACTTTTAATCACTTGATAGCGGTCGTGTGAAAAATGGTCGGTAAGTCACTTTTTCAGTGCCGTTGTAACTTTGAACGGTCGCTAACTGTGGAGGGGTTTTTTTAATAATTAGGAAGAAAGAAAAACAAAACCAGACTGGGTTAAGAGACAGAGAAAGAAACCACAGCACAAAGGTCCAGTCCCGTTGTGTATCTGCACCACCGGCACAACAATTCTAACTCGCGAAGTGCTTCCATTCCCATCATCCCCAGGGATCAGAGTCCTGCAACAGGACAACACATTTGACACACAAATGCAACTCAAGAGAGTCCACACGGTAACCCGGCTGTGATTTAAGAATTTATTAAGTCATACATGCAAAACAGACTGCTAACTTGCATTACCAAAAAAGATCAATGTAAAAACTTCACAATCTTGCGAACTCCATTTATATATATTTATATTTATATATATATATGTATATATTTGTTCTAGTAATTGAAAGGGGGAGGAGGGGGGAAAATCAACGTGTTCTTGCCAGCATCTGACGTACAGAACCTCACGGGCCTGACTGGTTCCTGAAAACATGTTAAAACCAGCCGTGTCAGTGTTAGTAAAGTTAATACAGCTTCAGGATACCTGGCAGATCAGAGTCATTAGCCAGAGGGGAAAAGTGGAGTGAAATATTAAAAAAAGAAAAGAAAAAGTGGTAGATCAGCTGCCCTCGATTTTTACACCAAATTATTTTGGAAGACTGAAGAAAGCTTTTTAAACCATGAATATAATTGGGGGGGGGGAAGAAAGAGAGAGAGAGAGAGAGAGAGAGAAGGCTATGTTGGACTACTCTATCTTATCAAAAAAATAAGTGGCTAATATAAATCAAAAAAATGCTTTAAAATACAAATTATAGGGGTCAGGAGGAGATTCTATAAGAAAAGTGTCCAGCAAGAACATGTGAAGAGGACCAGCTCAAAAGTTGTAATAGGCTTAAAGTCCCACCAGAAAAATATGTATGAATACTCTAGAAAAAACACCAACCTGCTCTTCAGCTGTTCATTAGCTGCAGGAAGGCCTCCTTTTGTGGGTTTTTTAATAGTACAAGAGCAAAAAAACAAACTAGTGTGTTGACAATGTAGTGTAAATTGATTTTTTTTAGTGTCAAAATACTGTCTGGCCGTTTCCACTGACCGAGTTAGCCGTCTTTCCTTCAAGAAAATAGTATTTTGCTGGGAAGGAAGACAAATACATTTTGAGGGGGGGGAGGGAAATAGCTTTAATCGCAGACCTTAGTAAATTTGATTTTTTTTTGTTTTTTTGTGTGTTTTTTTAAAAAGGGAAGGGTGAATCTGGAGTTGTCAATTATTGCATTTGTTCAAGCTTGAAAGATGGATGTGAAGAAGCTGTCGGATGAACGAGTGCACTTTTTTTTTTAAAGAGAGAAATATTTTCTTCCTGGGAAAACCCCATCCAAGTGTTGCAACTGCTAATAAACATTAGTATTTTTTTAAAAGACACCTGCCTGGCTTTTTAAAGGAAAAAGACAGGTCCGGTGCTTCACGTAACAAAGCACAGCAATCCAAGAAGAGTAAGGAGCAGAAAAATTTGGCAACAGTTGATTAAGCGGAGCGAAAAAGGAAGGAAGGGGGGGGGGGAGAGAAATAAGGCCTTTATGTAAGTTTGTCTTTAAAAAAAAAAAAAAAAATCTCTGTAGGAGAATTAAGGAGAAGCTAACTTTTTTAAACAAAGGGAAGTGTAAGGTGGCTGTTTAAGATAACCAGAAGAGGAGAGAACCAATTTTTTAAAAAAACAGAAACGCAGGAATGCTCCATTATTCCAAGCAAAGCACAAAAGGTTTTGGAGTGGGGGCTGGGGGAGGGGGTTAAGGGTCATTAGAGCAGCAGGCATTTCCTCTTCCTCTTCTTTACTGGAGGGGGGCACAGAACGGCTCGGATGGCTTCGTCGAAGACGGTCTTGAGGCCCCGCTGTGTAAGTGCTGAGCATTCTAGGTATTTGACTGCGCCTGCAACAAGAGGAAAGACCAGCTGGCTAAAGAACACGGGAATTCCCCAATCCTAAAATTAAAAAGCAGCAGCAACAACATTCCTGGCAATAGGAGAAGAGGGAGACGGCACATGGCAATCTCCTAAAAGGATTTAAATATCACATCTCATCTCTTTCTGTGTGTGTGTGTCTGTCTGTCTCTCTTTTTCTCGTCTGTCTGTCCATTTCATCTATCATCTATTTATCTCATCTATCAAATTATCATGTCTCTCATCTCTCATCAATCCATCACCTATCTCTCATTATCATCTATCAAATTATCATCTTTCTCTCTCATCTACCCAGCTATCTATTGCTTTCTCATCTATCAAATCTATCTTTCATCTATTTAGTTCTATCTATTTATCTATCATCTATCCATCTATCAACATATATCTGTATCTATCTATCTCTATCTCTTTCTATATTATCTATCATCTAATCTATCTATCTATCTATCTATCTATCTATCTATCTATCTATCTATCTATCTATCTATCTATCTATCTATCTATCTACATATATCTGTATCTATCTCTATCCCTTTCTATATTAATCTATCAACATATATCTGTATCTATTTATCTCTATCCCTTTCTATATTAATCTATCTATCAACATATATCTGTATCTATCTCTATCCCTCTTTCTATATTATCTATCTATCATCTAATCTATCTATCTATTTATCCATCCCGCAAAGGGGCCCAAGGCCTACCAATCTCCTTCGCCATGGCAAGGCCTTGTGGGTAGGTGATCGGAGTCAGCTTCTTCTCCTTGAGTTTTTCGATAGTGTCTTTGTCATCTCGGAGATCAAGTTTGGTTCCCACTAGGATGATGGGGGTATTGGGGCAATGGTGTCGCACTTCTGGATACCACTGCAGAAAAAGGGAAAAAAACTGTCAAATTGGCTCTGCCTGGAAAACCAACCCAGTCAAAAGAGATATGAAGCCAACTTCCCACCAACGAGCCAGGCTCTTAAGGCATGCCAACTAAATCTGCTTCAAAAAATCCACACGTAAACAAAAGGAAGTCAAAAAACAGAGCTCAGAGTATAATTTTACTGTGAGCTTGATTGACAGTCCAGGACAAGAAAAATAACTTTTGCCACTAGCTTTTATCTTTAATATTAAACACATTCAGGCAGACTGGATACTGGTTCCGTTTCTCAAAAAAAAATCTTTCACTTATTAAAGCCACGTTTTGCTATTCACTGAACTGCTGACCGATTCATTTTTCTGCTATTAGTAATCTCTCCCACAGCAAAGATATAAGTTAATGACAGAGACCAGAAATGTATAGATATGTTATATGTAATGAATGTACAATATGGACTGACAAGAGGGAGATGTCAGCCAAAGACGATTTACCACGTTCAATGTTTTTAATCTTTTTTTTCCCTTTGTACCCAATAAACTTTTTTTAAAAAAATAATAAAAAATAATAATCTAGGTCTCTCTTAAAGAAAGGTCAGGAGAAACAATGAAGGCGTTTTGACTCACCTTTGCCCGGACATTTTCAAAGGATGCTGGGCTCACCAGGGAAAAGCAAATTAAGAACACATCCTGCAAAACAGCACCAACAGAATCTCAGTCTCCAGGAGTTTCACAAGATTTCCACATACCTAGCTCCACCTATGAGTTCTAATTACCAAGAAAGAGCGACACTGGGCTGGCAAGATAGAATACGTCACAATTATGCTTCTTCGGCATTCAAAATGGCATTAAATACTAGCAGACAAGAAATACGACTAGAATGAAAGGACCCATTGAATAATAAATATTTATCCCGCCTTTATTATTTTAATAACTCAAGGCAGCTAACATAGCTAATACTCCCTCCTTCTTCCTCCCATTTTCTACACAACAACCCTGTAAAGTGGACTGGGCTGAAAGAGGCCCAAAGTCACCCATGCAGCTTTCATGCTAAAGAGGGACTAGAACTCACAGTCTCCTGGTGATTGGCCCAAAGTCACCCAGCTGGCTTTCATCCCTAAAGCAGGACTAGAACTTACTGTCTCCTGGTTTCTAACCTGGGGCCTTCGCCCCTAAACCGAGCTGCATTTGGGCTGTGCATTGTATGAAATCACATCAAGTTAGTCCCTCTCTGTAAAGTGTCAGCCACTCAGCCAATATACAACTTTAGTTTTCTTTAACACCACCAGCAACTTTAGAGGCTGGGATTTCGTCTCCCAACGTTTGCTCCAGGCCAAATCCGAGATTAGCCCGCCATTCACAAATGCCGTTTCTCAAAACTTCAAAAAAATCCCTCTATGCCTTACACCAGTGGTGGCGAACCTATGGCACGGGTGCCAGAGGCGGCACTCAGAGCCCTCTCTGTGGGCACACGTGCCGTTGCCCCAGTCCTAGGCCTTCAGCTGGGTTTTATAAAACCTTTTCGCTTTAGGCCTCCGCCGCCGTGTGCAAAAAAAAAAAAAAGGTTCAATCAATCAATTTCAACTTCTCGCGGGGAAAAAAAAGGTCTTGCAAAGTCGGAATTGATTGATTGAACGTTTTAGTCCCGCCCAGTCTGCCGTTACCACCGCAGCCACGCCCAGCCAATGGGCCACACCCACCCGGCACTCGACGATGCATAAGTGGGTTTTGGGTTGCAATTTGGGCACTCGGTCTCTAAAAGGTTCGCCATCACTGCCTTACACCATATAGTTTCCCCTGCACATCAACAGCTGGCCTGCTAAAAATCAGAGAACCCTCTGGGGGGTGTTAGTTGATTGAGCTGCATCTCCTTGGGGCCTTCACCGTTAAGCACTTGCAGCCGTAATTAACCATGCATTCCAGGTAATGGGTGGAAAATTGGTGGAAAGTAGGCATGCTCCCATAACCCCCCGCAGCTCCTCTCGCTGGCTGGCTCCTGCCCGGATCGTCTCCTTCCCATCGTTCCCAGCCTCCCTGAAGGAAGTGGCTTTTGCAAATGCTTGGATTTAACTGTTTATTAAGGAGCAATTACCTAGAGCGGGGCCGTCCAACCTTGGCCATTTTAAGACTGATGGATTTCAACCCCCAGAATTCCCCGGCCAGCATATTTGAAGTCCACAGGTCCTAAAAGTGGCCAAAGTTGGACGCCCGTGACCTACAGGGGCAGGAAGGTGCCAGAGGAGAGGAAGCCAGTTTTTAGGGCCGCAGAAGCAGCGAAGAGGAAGACAAGTGCCCCCGAAAAGCCCTTGGAACGTAATGGATGAAAGCGTTACATACGCAGAGTGGCTGACGCTTCCCACTGGGAGTTAAATCCTTACCATTCGTTCCTTCAACCTAGTAACAGCACGAGACAACCTGGGTTAATGTTAGGAGAGGCGGGAGAAGACGCTCTTTGCTCACTGGCTGAAAGCAACGCTCCCAGGATTGTGTGGCTTCGGGACTGCGAAGGGGTCAGGTCTTAGGACCGAAGTGGGCCAGGGTTTTAGTTTCGAATTCCTCTCCTTGTAGAAAAAACTAATCCAGAGAGGAACTTATTCTAGCCTCAGCTTTTCTGCAGGGAAGATTCCCTACACAGAGGATTTCCCTGTGTGCATTATTGTGTGTCCCCCAGAGTAATGTTTCTGTACTTAAAACTATCTGTCCAAAGGGGAAGGGTTTAGAATAAAACCGCAACAAATTTGAACATTTAACGTGACTTATATATTGTCCACTGGACTTCTTCCTGGTCGTCCATGTGCAAATGTGTGACCTTTTTTGGGGGAGGGGGGATTTCCCCCCCCCAAGGACCTGCTTCTGAAATTTAATACAAGTTTTACCAAACCCACTTACAAAGAGATTACAAAACTTTGTAACAGCTCAAGGCGCCTAAGATCCTTCTCCACTAACATCTGGCTCAAGATATCGCCTCGCCCTGAGGTTATATGTTTCTGCAGGTTCAGATAGCTCGTTACGCAATGTGGAGAGAGGTATCTTACCATATTAAAAGTGTGGTGGTGAATGCAGCATTCCAGAGAAGCAAGGGACAATGCAATTTGGATAGTTTTCATGTGAGAGAAAGAGGGCAAAGACAGCTCCACCCTAACTATTCCCAGAGTATATACTTAGGGGGTAGGAGAGTCTAACCTTGGCAGTTTGAAGACCCGCGGACTTCAATTCCCAGAATTCCCCAGCCAGCCAAATTCCCATCTAAGGTCTACAGCAGGGGTAGTCAACCTTGGCTCTTTTATGACTCGTGGACTTCAATTCCCAGAATTCCTGAGCCAGCTTAGCTGGCTCAGGAATTCTGGGAGTTGAAGTCCACGAGTCATAAAAGAGCCAAGGTTGACTACCCCTGGTCTACAGCAATGTGTATTATTGCTGCTTTTGGTAGAGTTCCTTGTTCGGTTCTTGCTGGCTGGGGAATTCTGGGAGTTGAAGTCCACAAGTCTTAAAATTGCCCAGGTTGGTCACGCCTGCTTTATGGGGATGGTAGCAAGTTTTAGTCGGGCAAGATTCTGTCTACAGGTGAAGCACAATTAAGGACATCGGCTCAGAAGAATCACAATGTGGTTGTTGTTTTTTCGTTTTGGAGCTCGACACAAACACTTTTTCAGCAATCTTAGAAAACAAGCGTGGCTGGCAGAGTTATTCAAGTCGCCTTTGATTTGTTTTTGAGCCTATTAACAAAGGAGAACGGGAGAGGCACCGCAATGGCTCCTGTGCTGTGTCCCCACTCCGCTACACTTCAGCGGTGTGCTCTCCCCTCGTCATTTGATTGCTGTCCCAGATAAATTCTCACTTCTCTGGAACAAAGAAGTCTTTTTTTTTGCTCCCTACCCCTTTTCTGGCAGTTTTTCTCGGAAGCAGCAAAGCTGGCTTTTTCTCAAAGCCAAGGTCACAGAAAGTGACTTCCCGGAGTTATACGTTTAAAACGGTTAGTGAGCAAGTGAAGAAGAAGAAGAAGAAGTTCAGAGAACTGAGCGTTTTCACGGGAGGGGGGTGGCAGGAGGGGGAAAGCTGCATTGATGGAAGAGCCAGGAAAGTATCTCATTTCTTCTTATGGGAAGTGTGTGACAGGCTGAACAAGCGACCGAGTACAAAATGTGAGCAATAAGTAATTAAAGACAGGAAAGAGAGAGAAAGCCATCACATTAGAGCAGGGGTCTTCAAACGGGGCCCTTAGATGACTTGTGGACTTCAACTCCCAGAATTCCTCAGCCAGGCACGTGTGCCTGGCTGAGGAATTCTGGGAGTTGAAGCCCACAAGTCATCAAAGGACCAGGTCTGAAGACCCCTGCATTAGAGGGAAGCTTGTCAGTCCAGCCCTTGAATGTCAAGGATTGATTTCTCCCATTTTACTGGAATCTCCAGAAATCCCAGCCTCACACAAGGCTGCTGGAGAAGGAGAGAGAATGGTTTATGCGCAAGATTTAGAGTTTGCAGGGCAGGAAGGATTGCTACAGGTGTCACGGAAATTGCGATGCCGGTTTGCAAGGGTTTGGGACAATAGGTTAGTTCATTTTATGCTACAACTAGAAGCTTCTCTGACTGTCAGCAAGCCCGTAAGAAGACGAGACGGACACGTCTGCCGCCGTATAACGCTTACTGTCTGTGGGTAAGACAACGGGCGTAGTCTGTCGTAGTCTTCTTGTCCAGCAGTGTCCCACAAGCCCAGGTTGACCGGCTTCCCATCGACCATCACATTGGCAGAGTAGTTGTCAAATCTGCCAGGGAGCAGAAAACAATTAGCACATTCTTAATAGGTTTTCTGTTAAAACGAAATGTTGAAACATTTCTGTTGAAACGAAATGTCAACCTAACCCTGATGATGTTACCTAGTTTGGGTAATGAAACGTCTGCAAGCAAACAAGCAACAAGGACCCCTCAGTATCAACTTTAGGTTGCGATGATTAGGCATGTTCAGGATGATAGAAGGATTGTTTGTTAAGGCTTAGCCTACTTCAAAGGGCGATTGTGTTTTAGGTTTTTATCTGGGCTAAAGAAAGTTGGAAGTGATTTCCCCCCCCTCTTTGTTGGCAGGCCCCAAGCTTGCTTTTTCCCTACCCTTTTCAGTTCTTTTTTTAAATACTTTTCTAAACCTTAATAAAGAAACAGCACGTTCTCTTCCAACTCAGCCCACGTCAGAGCACATGCAGCTTAAAACCACACATCTGTAAGAGGTTTAAGCCCAAGTATGGAGTGCACCTTCTCCTTTGAATGATAAAACGAAGAGGAACCGTGCCATCTTAAAGACTGGGAATTTCACATGTTCAGAGTTGACTCTGCTCCATGAAACCTTGTGTCTTTCAGAGGCTAAAAGTGTCCTGACCTCTCCAAAAACTGGTAATGTGCTTCCGTAATTTGACATTGTGATATTTCTTTTTTGTTTTAAAGTGCCTTGTGATGGTAACCTATAATATTAATTTAAACCAGTGGTTCTCAACCTTTTTAATGCCGCGACCCCAACCGGTCGTAAGTCGAGGACTAAACCGGTCGTAAGTTGAGGACTAAACCGGTCATAAGTTGAGGACTAAATCGGTCGTAAGTCGAGGACTACCCAACCGGTCGTAAGTCGAGGACTTTCCCTGCCCGGGAGCGCCGCGCATGCGTGGTTCCGCCTCCTGCGCCAGCCGAGGCGTAGCTGCAAGCGGCAGAGACGGAGCAGGCCGACCACCAGCTGGCCCAGCCCAAGGGAGGTAAGGCACCCGCCGGAAAAGGGGAAAAAATGGCGTACAAAAAAAATGGCAGACAGCCTTGCTTGGCGACCCCCGTGAAATGGTCGATCGACCCCAAATGGGGTCCCGACCCACAGGTTGAGAACCACTGATTTAAACGGATGCAGAATTGTTTCAACGCCTTAAAATAGCACACATATTTCAATGCATGAGCCAAAGGAACAGGAAACCTCTCCCAAATGAGTTATATTAAAACAAACGATAACAATGTTGGATTTCAGTCAACAGATACTGCTCCAGAATCCTCAGCCATTGCAAACTTCTGACATGCTATTTTTTTTATTATTATTTCTTTGGCAAACCACTCATTGGGAGTAAGGCAGGGAGCAAACTGAATAAATACAATAAATGCTAATTTTCCAGATGGAGAGCAGTACAAAGACTGTAACCCAAAACATATTTGTGCCAAAAATACTACTTAAAGCGCAGCTCCTCTATTACGAAGCAACCCAGTCAAGTGTCTTTATGGTCTTTTGAATGCTTAAAAGCGCTCGAGAAAAAAAATAAAATACTCACACAGTTGGTATATATTCTCCAGGAAATGCATTGGTTGTGTAACTGATGAGTAGGCATGTTTTACCTACAGCACTGTTAAGAGAGAGAGGGGGGGAAAATCACCATAAGAAATTATTCATGTGATGGAGAGAACAAGGAAGCCATTCAGCAGAAAAAACGAGCTGTTTATTAGCACTTGAATTTAAACAAGATAAATCTAATCCTTTAACTGCTATATATTTATGATATATCGCTGCCAAGTTAGATAAAGGATTCAAAGTCTTTAAAATTCATACTTGGCTGAACTCACACTTCAAATACACCTTTCTTACAGACTGCTAATTTGTAGACCTGGCCAGCTTTTGCCAGCTGACCTGCTAGCTTTCCACAAACATAGGACATTTGACACTTGGATCTGGTGAATTTTCAGGAAACATAACAGTTGGCCGTTATGGAGGGCTGGATACTGGGTGGGGATCTTAAACCTTTCTGCAATGTTAATTCAAGTTCTGAAGCCAGAGTTTATAATTCCCAGCTTTGGGTTATTAGGCCATTTTAATTTTCTTAGCCTGCTGGTAGACTGCGATTTCTGGGGTTTGCAAAGTTCTCAAGATGAAAAAAGCCCGGGCGGGCGTCAATTTAAAGCAGAAGGTCTGTTTTGAAAGAATAGCTGCTTCCTGTGAGGCACGTGTGGGCTGAGTGGCTTAGCCTGCATCGCTGTGCATTTAAAGCTGTGAAGCCTAAATTAATGGAACAAGTGGAATTTCGTGCGGCAAGGAGAAAACAGCCTCACCGCAGGGAGAAGCGTATCAGCAGAGTAAGAAAAACACCCACAAAGCACACAACGTTTTAGGGCAGTGGTTCTCAGCCTTTTTAATGCCGCGACCCCAACCGGTCGTAAGTCAAGGACTAAACCGGTGGTAAGTCGAGGACTAAACCGGTTGTAAGTCAAGGACTACCCAACCGGTCGTAAGTCGAGGACTTTCCCTGCCCGGGAGCGCCGCACATGCGTGCTTCCGCCCCCTGCGTCGGCAGAGGCGTAGCTGGCAAGTGGCAGAGACGGAGCAGGCCGACCACCAGCTGGCCCAGCCCAAGGGAGGTAAGGCACCCGCCGGAAAAGGGGGAAAAAATGGCGGACAAAAAAAATGGCGGACAGCCTTGCTTGGCGACCCCCGTGAAATGGTCGATCGACCCCAAATGGGGTCCCGACCCACAGGTTGAGAACCACTGTTTTAGGGGAACAGAGGTTTCTTGAGCTTTTACTTTTCAAGTCAGAGAGGATCGTATTCAAGTAGTAAGGTCTCATGAATTGGTTCACTTCTCCTGGGAGTGAAAGAAGACAGGAAACAATGGAAAGAGAACCCATGTGCTATTTTCATCAACCAAGCCTACAGAGGCACAGGCCAAAGTCCTGCTGAATGCGCTGTGAAGGCACCAGAGCCCTAATTGTACCACTCAGTAAGGACTTTTTGAATGACATCATTATTTTAAAGTAATGGATTGACAGAAGGTTTTTTTTTTTATTTCCCTCAGCCGAAGTTGAGAGAAAAGCACGGCTATGAATTCAAGCATGAGATCTCTGATATATACGAACTGATTTGCACTAAAATGAGCTCTTTTCTGTAATGCAGCCATTGCTTTCCTCTCCTAATAATAAAAATTGGATTTTTCAAAGGCCCTGAAAAAAAAAAATCCATTTCCACCTCCAGATAATGTCACGTTTTTTATTGTTGTTGTTGTTGTTTGCTGTGGGTGGGAATTCTTAAGTCATTCTGGCATGACTGCAAGGCGGCCAGGAATTTTACTTCCAAATCAAAAAATTTAAAATTGCTAGAAGCTTTGAAAGTGTTTGATTCTGGGGGAATAGGTGGGAGGCAGTGTCTTAAGCATAACATCAAAAGGTACATAGGTCTCTTTCTTATATTCTCTTATTGCAGAAGGGAACATCTGTAAGCTGGGGTTGAACTGTCCTTGGTGCTCTCTGAGGATGTTGTTTGTTTTTTTTTTGCAGACGTTTCATTGCCCAACTAGGTAACAATATCAGTGCTAGAAGGGAGTCAGATGTGCTCTCTGTTTATTATCCTTCTAAGGTTGATGATGCCACCTAATGGGGAAACATCTGCAAGAAAACAACCTCAGAGAGCACCAAGGACCCCATGAAGTACAGTGGGCTATACATTGCAGGTTTCACGCTCCAATGAATGTGGATTTGCTTGCTGTAGCTTTTAACTGGACCTGTTCTTCCTGCTCTGCTTTTAAGATGCTACCTCCTCTGCTCTGGGATTATTATACAACAACAATAACAACAACCACAACAGAGTTGGAAGGGACTTGGAGGTCTTCTAGTCCAACCCCCTGCTCAGGCAGGAAACCCTATACAATTTCAGACAAATGGTTGTCCAGTCTCTTCTTAAAAACTTCCAGTGTTGGAACACTCGCAACTTCTGGAGACAGGTTGTTCCACTGATTAATTCTTCTAATTGTCAGGAAATTTCTCTTTAGT
Source organism: Protobothrops mucrosquamatus (assembly GCF_001527695.2). Lineage (NCBI taxonomy): Eukaryota > Metazoa > Chordata > Lepidosauria > Squamata > Viperidae > Protobothrops > Protobothrops mucrosquamatus. Next base: position 70,399 of record NW_015386148.1, on the reverse strand, counting down.
TCTAGGTTGCTTCTCTCCTTGATTAGTTTCCATCCGTTGCTTCTCGTCCTGCCTTCAGGCGCCTTGGAGAATAGCCTGACTCCCTCTTCTTTATGGCAACCCCTGAGATACTGGAAGACTGCTATCATGTCACCCCTTGTCCTTCTCTTCGTTAAACCAGACCTACCCAATTCCAGCATCCGTTCCTTATATGCTTTAGCCTCCAGTCCCCTAATCATCTTTGTTGCTCTTCTCTGCACTCTTTCTAGAGTCTCAACATCTTTTTTACATTGTGGTAATCAAAACTGGATGCAGTATTCTAAGTGTGGCCTTACCAAGGCATTATAGAGTGGTATTAACACTGTTTCATAGACATGATCACTTATAATCTAAACTAAAGTGTATTCCTAATACCAAATCAGCAATTTCATAAGTAAATAAATGGGGATTCTTTTCTCCTTCGGCCTCTTAAAAGGTTTTGAGTAGCAAATCTACTCAAGACAACAAACTTTCAGAACCACTCCAAAATGTTGAAAAGAGGAACGGAAGGGTTCAGGTCAAGCATAATGGGGCCATTAAAGCAGCCTCCTCAGTGGTCATGCAGTACAAGGCAAACAGGTCCACGAAGAGAAGGAAAAACCCACAAGGACAAACACATTTGTTCTATTCTAAATATCCTTGTCTTCTAAGCCTGCTTGGCTTTTCAGCCCCGATGAGTCAGCTCTGTACTCGGTTCCAAGATGAAAAGTTTGATTTACCTAGATTCTGCAATGATCCTCCGCTTCCTTCAAGTAAACAGAACGCTTCTTAGGGAAGCCAAGTTTATTTCAGAGAAAAATGATGTCAATTCGGCTGGATTGTGTTAACTAGTCCAAGCCCGGAAGAACTGCACGCAAACCAGAACAGATGCAGGAACACAGAATAATGACTAGTTTAATCCTGCAGAGGTTTTTACTGGGAAAAACAGGCCGACTCCGGAATTTCAACAGCTCCATTTATCGATTTACTTTCCTTGGGCCTGAAACACGCATAGAGATCACATCACGCCCCTTCAGAAAATATAGGCAATCCTGAGAAATCCCTTTGCTTACTTCACAATCAACATTTGAGGCCCGGATCGTTCCCAACCTAATTTCCATCAATACGGGTCGGACCTGAATTCGTATAATCCCCAGCCATCCAGCCAACGGTTAGGCTAGCTAGGGGGAAGTTCTGGGAGCGGCAGTCAGCACAAATGCACGGTACTAATCTGGGAAAGAACGTTCTGGGCCCACAATGTAAAAAGCCAGCGTTGGGATACCTCATCCGTCCCTCAACCAAAATAAAAAGCTGATTTGCAGCTCAAACATCTGCACAGAAGACAGCAGAGGCTCCAAAATGGGACTGAATAAGCAATGGAATAGAAATTTGAGTATATTTATTGTGATTTTTATTATCGCCTGTTCACCGCCCTGAGTCCCGTAAGGGAGATAGGGTGGCACACAAATTTAAATAAATAAATAAATAAATAAATTCGCTTTATTTGAAGAGCTGCTCTGCAAAGCAGAGTTAATGATACAACGCTGGCCGGTGTGATTTTTCCCGCAGGGTAGCTAAGAAACTTTCTCTCCTTTTGTCTTTGCACCCAGGGTTTTTTTTTGGAGGGGGGGGGGAGGAAGAGAAAGAACAGGAAAGGTCGTTCATACAGTATATCAAGCCTCATTTCCTGGAACATGAGAACATGTCAAGCTTCTCAGCAAACCCAAGACTCATAGAAAGGGGTGAATGCCATAAATCAGCTTTAAATTACCACTGAGAAGTTGTGGGAAACTTTTTAAAGCCATTGTCTTGGAGTGTTGTGGGGGAAGAGAGGTCTCTGCTGTTGTGAGGGACCGGGAGACAAATCACAAATCGGAGGGTGTCTTAAAAGCGGCTCCTTTTAAGCACATATGGTTCCAATTGGTGCAGGGAAGGAAGCACAAGGGCGTTTCTAAGTAAATAGCTGGGTGTTCTTTCCATTATCATTTTTTTTCCTGTTTTACCTATTAGATCATGATGCCAAGAAGAACGCAGGGCCCAGACCCATGATCAGACCCATGATTTCTGATCTTGGCAATACTTTACATAGCGTTATAGAGTCAGGGATTACCCCAAGTAACGTGGATTTCATCTTTTTGCTTCTCAGAATGGAGTCCACCGCAATAGTGAAAGGCAGATACTCAAGCAGGAAATCAATACGGCAGTGTTCGCCAACCTTGGCAATATTCAAGTCGATGGACTTCAAATCCCAGAATTCCACAGTCTGCAGAGCCATTGCTGAGAATTCTGGAAGCTGAACCCTGAAATTGCCATGGTTGGGGAGCATTAGAATAAGAGTGTTTTTATTTTATGATGTTCACATTCCTAAAATCCCACTACTGATACATATGCTGAGCTTGTCCTCCTTAAGAAAAAGAATACTAGAATGGAGGAGAGGGGGGGAGGAAATTTATATTCCACATTATGAAACCTCAACTACTTTTAAATTGTGTTTACTGGGTGTGTTGTTAATAGCCGAACAGTGAGCAAAACAAAAAATGCTAACAATCAGAAACAGACAGCATTAGAAACAATGACACCAGCTATTACAAAAGCTGCTTATTGGTCATAAAATCTGTGAATTGGGAGGCCTAGACAGATAAGGATAAAATTTTATCCCAATTTCATTCATAAAGTAAGATTTTTCAAACCGTCCCAAACTCTTTTAAGTTACATTTTAAAGAATCAGCAAAGATATTATGGTATAAAATAGGGCATAAACAGAAGTAGTAATAGACACTAATTGTTTAGCGATGTATTTCCCTTGGGAAACAAAAGCTGCACAGCCCAAAGAACTAAATTTTGTGCAAGGCTTTCTCTCATGATAAACTGCACCAAATTCAACATAAAGAAAATATCTGGTAAATCCTCCTCCACTCTCAAGCCAAATCAAAAGTCAATAAAGGCAGGGCTAGAAAAATATTTTAAATACTTGAGAACTAGAATCATAGTTACGATACTATCCAGAGCTATTAAAAAAAAACCTTAAATTTTAGACATCATTATTTCACTTTAGGGGTGTGGCTGCCCAGGCATTTTTGAAAGCCATCTGGATCCCTTTGGAAAAGGAAAGAAAAAAACCCCTCTTTTCCGAAATTCAAATTCTAAAACTATGAAACTCAAATTAAAAACTAAGCCACATTTTCAATGCCTGAACTGCACCATTTCCTCATTCTCAAAGATAAGTTGCTACTCAAATTTAGGCAGATTGTGGGTAAGGTTTCAAGGAAATGTTAGAGTTCAAAATACATAACAGCTTGACTCATTATGTTAATATTAATAAAGTTGTGCATAACTACCTCTGTAAGATAGAACATCCACAACTAATCTCACCATGATCCCCTTAAAAAAAAAAAGGAGTGTTCATCTTACTACAGTTCATTTCTTTCCATTTCCAAACTGATTCATCTCAAAGGCTCCATGCAGAAAGCACAACTTCTCCGAAAATATTTTGGGAACGTGCCAGTTGCTCAATAGGTCTGGCTTCTTTATAAAGATAGCTAAGAATAGTCTTAAAATAACTCCAGCCTTTGAAAAAAAAATGTTTCTTTTGTTAACCACAAAACAAAGTGAAGTTTCATATTCTTGAGGAACTGCCAAAAGAAAGGCAAAAAGCAGCCCAACGCAGCACACACAACAGCAGTCACTAAATTCTGGACGGGCCTCGTCCCAATGATTAGGGATTCTGCCCATTACACACTTCAACAAAATCTGCACACACATATCTCCAACTCCATGTTTGAGCATTCCAAAGCCTCAGCAGCCTTGATAATCTTTCAGGAAAAAAATCTACCCCTCTCTACAAAAGCAGGTCATCTTTATATCTGAGGGCATTTATACTAGGTCCATGTAAACTCTGGGCTTGCTTACCATAGAAAAAAAGCTCTTTTTAAAGAAATAACTGTAGAAAAATTCTCTTGTTTTCCCCTTTTAACTCATTCCCCAATGAGAGAACAAACAAAGAAAGCCAGGAATCTTTCTATTGAGAAACTGCCCCACAGCAAAAGACAAAGGTTTAACCCTTATCTTACAATTTAAGGAGTGCCTTAGGCTTATTAAAATCGGCTTGATCAGGACAATTGAAATGTACTCATATGATGCATAAGGAAACTATAAATCAGGATCAGGGGAAGGAAAACCATGTCAGGTAGTCCTCGACTTACGATCCCACTTGAGCCCAAAACTTCCATTGCTAAGCGAGACAGTTGTTAAGTCAGTTCTGCCCCGTTTTACGACCTTTCTTGCCACAGTTGTAAAGTGAACCACTGCAGTTCTTAAATTGGTAACACAGTGGGGTTAAGTGAATCCGGCTTCCCCTTTGACTTTGCTTGTCAAGAAAGTCACAAAAAAGGTGATCACATGACCCAAGAACACCGCAACCGTCGTAAATATGAGTTAGTTGCCAAGCGTCTGAATTTTGCTCACATGACCCTGGGGAGGTTGTTAACGGTTGTAAGTGTGAAAAAAAGGTCATAACTCACTTTTTTCAGTGCTGTTGTAACTCCGAACGGTCACTAAATGAACTGTTGTAAGTCGAGGACTACCTGCAATGCTCCAAAGGTAGCCGAGCCTGAACACAATGCAGGCTTATTATGCTTGGGAACCAGCCCCGCTGAAACACATTTCTCTGGCAGACAAGTCTACCTAGTTTAACACCGGGTTTATGTAAAGTCTAGGTAGACTTGCCTTGGGCTATTTGGTAACTCACAAAGTCCCAGCTCCCAGGAACAAATTGCAGAGATATCTGGGCTGCAATCTTGCATAGATGAAGGAACAAGCTTCAATTAATCGAGTAATAATTAGACAGGATTTGGAGTAGGGAGGCCTAAAGCAGAGTAAAACCTATTCTAACTATCCCACGCAGCCTCCCTAACCGGGCGCTGGGAGATGGGCTGGCCTGCAAGCCCCCACCAGCCCCACCCAGCACGATTTTATTGTATCTCTTTGTTGTAAAATAAATGCCCAAAATTGTAATCCAACCCAAACAAAGAACACCCCATTGGAGAAGGCTGCCAAAAAAAAAGAGCAGGCAATTTTAAAGAGACATAAAACGACCCAGCTCTACATTACTGGCATTTCCTGTAGCTAAAGGTTGGAAAAAAAAGAGAAAGGAATGGAAACTCAAGCAAAAAGATGCCCTTCACAAGCTAATGGAAACCACCACCACCCCAAAAAAAATTGGGGATGGAGGAGATAAAGTACAGCGACTTAAATAAAATTATCCAGCGTTGTTGAGAATCCGGCGACACACACCCCTTTAACCAATGCATCATTTTTAAATGCATTTCCAAATCTTGCTGGCAAATATGTCCATACGTTTCCCTGCTCATTTGGCATTTTCTTGACCTTCCTCTCCTTAGTCCCCAAAAGTGCTTTTTTTCCCCAAAAAAAGTCAATGGGACTGTCTTGCTTTTTTTTTTTTGCCCCCCCCCCTTCTGAAAACCTATTGCTTCTCTTCCAAGAAGCTTCTTCAGTTCTGCTTAACTGAATTGGGTGAGGAGCAAAACGTTTTCAAAGAAAACCAAACAAACGAAGTTGCCTTTTGTTTTGGAGGTGGAAAAAAGAAAGGAAGGGGGGAAAAAAACACTTTTGGGAACAACCATGACCTGGATGATGGAGAACTCCCATAAACTCTATTTGTCTGAAATGGTGTATAGGGTTTCCTGCCTGAGCAGGGGGCTGGACTAGATGACCTCCAAGGTCCCTTCCAACTTTATTATTATTATTATTATTATTATTATTATTATTATTATTATTATACTACACTTCCATCATTTTGAGACCTAAACTTGACCTAATATAAAGGCTACTCTATACAAAACCATACCCCCCCACCCATCCCACCTGGGAAGGTTTAAAGGGGGGGGAACCCCACTTTTCTGCCCTCCATTGTGGCCAATTTAAACAAATCCCCCCATTTTAAAGCACATTTTTTTGCATGGAGAAGAGGCGATCTCATCCTCACGTCTCTTGGAGAGGAGCCGCCCCCCCTTTTCGGGGTCCATATTCAGGCCTGGGGTGGGGGAGGATGAGGGGAGAGCTTGAATTCCCGCGCGGCCCCCCCCCAGGCTGGACTCCAACTCCCATAAGGCGCAGCCAGGGCTGGCCCGGCCGAGTCGGCTCCCCTCAGCCCCGGGGGTCGAGGCCAAGCGGCGGCGGCGGCGGCGGGGGGTGGTCTCCAGTACTCACCCGTCGCCCACCACCACACACTTGATGGCCTGCATCGGGGCGGCTGCTCGGTCGGGGCGAGCGTGGGCGGAAGGAAAGGCCCTGGGCGGCCTCGGCTTGTCTCTCGGGCTTCGGCTGCTGCCTCCCCTGGAAGGAACCGCAGTGAGGGCGCCGAGAGGAGGGCGAGGAGGGCGGCGGCGGCGGCGGCGGCGGCGGCGGCGGGAGCGGAGGAGGCAACGGCCACCACCCAAAGCGCGGGGCGGGCGACTGAGGCGAGCGCGGAGGAAACAGGAAGCGGCCGCTCCGCTCACTTCCGGCCGCGAGCGATCCCGCGCGCGAACGACCGCCCCTTTCCCCCCCCCCACTCTCTCTCTCTCTCAGGCCTTCGGACGCACGCCGCACGGCGCCCGAATGGGGAGAAGGGCGGGGTCGAGGCGCTTCGGGAGCCACGCCCCCCCGCGCCTGGCGTGAGGGGGACGAATAGGTTCGGGAAGGCTCGGGTGTCGCCGGCTGGCCTCGGGTTCGGGTCTTCGGTTAAATCCGTTGGTCTTCGTGCTGCGGCGACTCCTTTGTCTCCCGCTTCGGCTTTTTCTTTCGCTCTTGGCGACTTCGGGTCGTGGTCGGCGTCGCCCGCGGGCGCCACGTTGGGGCTCCTGTCTGGCAAAGTTGTGGAAAGGAGGGAAAAGCAGGAAAAAGAGGGCTGGTTTATCACCTTTGTTTGATCTTATAGCCACTGCAGTGATTACTTCTTCCTATTACCGAAAATGAATTTCTGAGATTGGGGTTGAACCCATGTTTGACTATGATTGAGTAGGGGGCTGGACTAGAAGACCTCGAAGGTCCCTTCCAGATTCTATTCCATTCCATTCCATTCTGTATTTCTATTCTATTCTATTCTATTCTATTCTATTCTATTCTGTATTTCTATTCCATTATTCTATTCTATTCTATTCTATTATTCTATTCTATTCCATTATTCCTATTCTATTCTATTCTATTATTCTATTCTATTCTGTATTTCTATTCCATTATTCTATTCTACTCTACTCTTCTATTATATTCCATTATTCTATTCTATTCTACTCTACTCTACTCTTCTATTCTATTCTATTCTATTCTATTCTATTCTATTATTCTATTCTATTCTATTTCTTTCTATTCCTTCCTATTCCTTTCTATTGATTAATGCACACCAAGTGTAAGCATAGTTTATGAACCTTCATGTTGTGTTGATAATACGATGTTGCCTAGTTTGGTAATGAAACATCTGCAAGAAAACTACCAAGCTCAGCACCAAGGGCTCCATAGTCTTCGTCCTCCTCCTCTCTGCAAAGCCCACTCCCTTCTAGCAGTGATGTTGTTACCTAGTTTGGTAATAAAACGTCTGCAAGAAAGCCATCCAAACTCAAAGCCCACCAAGGACCCCACATTCTTTCTCTAGCAACAATGGCCACCTTACGTGCCCAGTTTTAGTATTAATAGTATCCACATTTGGCGCATGTTTTAACTGCATTTGCCAATGAAATAGTACATTGCTGTGATTTTTTTTTAAAATAGCATCAACTGCCTAGAACAGGGGTCTTCAAACTTGGCCCTTTTATGACTTGTGGACTTCAACTCCCAGAATTCCTCAGCCAGGCACGCTGGCTGAGGAATTCTGGGAGCTGAAATCCACAAGTCATAAAAGGGCCAAGTTTGAAGACCCCTGGCCTAGAATAAATCACTGCACTTGTTTTGCTACTAAAACCTCACAAGGGGAATAAAACTTTTAAAGAGATTTAAATCTTGTGTGTCTAATTGGCATTTGCTTGTCACATTCAACTAACTCGGAGCTTGCTGGGAGAACAATTTAAAAATGTATATCTGTTTCAATATCTTGATATTTTTTTATGTCATTTTTATAATTATTCTTTTGTTCACTTGCAGCACAACTGTCCAGAGCTGCTTTTGGCGAGATGAGCAGCTATACAAATTTGATTAATAAATAACTTAACAAGCCTAATTACAGCTGAATGCGAAGCTGGAACATTAACATTGTTTAACACACTTTTATTTATCTTTCCATATTCCTGGACTCCGGAGGTGAAACCGTTCCCGTAACTTAAAACACTTTCTCATTGTTTTACGTCAGATAGTCGAACAATAACAAAAACCACTCAAAGTTGTGTAAATGAAACTGAATGTCTCAACCATCTTTTATTAGGTGGGGGGGACCTTGTTCCCCTATAAAGTTGCTCCGTATTGTAAGCCTGGTAATGTTATTTCCTCAATTTCTGAAAGAAGGACAGCTAGTTCTTCCTTACAAAAAGGAAATCCGTTTAAAATACAGCTGGAGCTGTTCCGTAGGGGATTTTTAGCACGGTAATAAAAGGCGTGATTAATTTATATGGGTGTGACTGCCAGA
>NW_015386148.1:51782-60654 GCF_001527695.2 Protobothrops mucrosquamatus | reverse complement strand
GGGGGGGACCTTGTTCCCCTATAAAGTTGCTCCGTATTGTAAGCCTGGTAATGTTATTTCCTCAATTTCTGAAAGAAGGACAGCTAGTTCTTCCTTACAAAAAGGAAATCCGTTTAAAATACAGCTGGAGCTGTTCCGTAGGGGATTTTTAGCACGGTAATAAAAGGCGTGATTAATTTATATGGGTGTGACTGCCAGAGTCATCACGCTGATGTAATTCTGGAAAAACCGACACACGTTGCCGAACGTGAAACAGAAGAGAATAAGAACGATTTTTATATAATCTTTTGTAAGATCTCTGTAATAAAGTTACAGATCCAGTTATAATTGGCACTGATGTTTACAGGTTCAAGTAAAACATTTTTGTAAATGTTTAATGGACCTACAGTACAGTATGCTTCCATTTTCTCTGTTGTTATCATTAATCTATTTTAATTTAATTCGTGCTGGGTTTGGGGGATCACCTTGTTCCTTTGTGTGGTTTGTGAACTGGTCACCTTTTCTAGGAGTTTTCCAAAGATTGAGATCTCTTTAAGGACCACTTTTCTATTTCTTTAAAAGACTGAAAGCATACAAGCTCTTCTCCAACTTTCTGATGCTTCCCATGTTCACAGGAATTCTCCAAGATTACAGTCAGGGATTCTGAGAGCACACCTGCCAGATCCTTTAGTGTCTTGACATCTGATCCATCTACCTTCATTCAAAGCCACTTGGTCTTCTTTCATCACTTCCCTGCCTATGTTGACATACATTTCTCTACTTGGAACACGTTCTAACAAAGTTGACCAAAATACAGATGCAAAAAGGGAATTAAGCCTTTCAGCTTAATTCCCGTCTCCTTCTTGCCATCTTCTCCAACCAGTGACAAGTGATTAATATTTATATGTTATTTATATGCAAGGGTGTAGGTCTATACGTATGTTGTATATAGTATGTTTTAAATGTGTGCTATGTATGTGTACATTTTGAGAGGAAGCAACTAAATTTCATTTTTAATGGGTGCCCACAGGAAAAAAATGACAATAAAGGTTATCTAATCAGTTGACCAACTGGTTGGCAGATTTCCTTTTTGTTTTGCACATACCTTTTCTTGTGATTCTTGGTATTCTTTGCAAGCTTCAGCTCATTCCAGGTTTTGGTCTTCTTCTAGATCCAGGCCACGTCCTGATAATCTGCATTTGTTACATGCCCCTATTTCCATTTTTTAAACTCATCCGTTTTGGTTCTTAGATTATCAGAAAGATCTTTATGCAATCATACTGATGTTATCAGCGGTCTTCCCTTTTTCTTTCTCTTTGGCCTCGTGTGGGACCTTAATCACCTCATGTTTCAGAACTTCCCATCTTCATCAGCAGTTTGCCTCTTCAAGATCTCCACCTATGGAGTCCTTCTACTTTTTCCCGTTGCTTGTGGAGGTCAACTCTCTTGAAATCCAGAACTTTCATCTGGCTAACATCAGTTCTTCCTTGTCCAAAGCATCAGAAGGCAAGACAAGAAACAATGGATGGAAACTAATCAAGGAGAGAAGCAACCTGGAATTAAGGAGAAACTTCCTAACAATCAAAACAATTAATGGCTTGCCTTCAGAAGTTGTGGGTGCTCCATCACTGGAGGTTTTTAAGAAGAGACTGGACAGCCAGTTGTCTGGAATGGTATAGGGTCTCCTGCTTGAGCAGGGGGTTGGACTAGAAGACCTCCAAGGTTCCTTCCAGCTCTCTTCTGATTGATTGAAATATGGTGAGTTCTAAAATTACACGGTCACGTTCTCCCACCTGTTGAGTCCAACTCTCTTGAAATCCAGAACATTCATCTGACTAACATCAATTCTCCCTGCCAGGAATTGCTGGTGAATTCTAAAATTACAGGGGCTTGTTCTCCCAACTGTCCATCAACTTCCACTTCCTGGTAGCCAGTGTAACTCATCCCCTGGTTTTCCTTCTTTGCCTTTTGGACAATGAACTGGATGGGAGGGAACTATTGTCGTAGAAAGACTGGATTGGTCGAGGCGGAGCAGCGCATTGTGACATAGGAATGTCATGCCATTGTCATCAGTAGCAAGATAGCATCCCGGTCACCTCTTTGGCTGCATTGCTTTGATCTGTGGACATCCATCTTTCTGCAGGTGGGAGGCGGAGCCTATAAGACGTGGCTTGGCAGGTCAACAATGAAGATGGCAATTGTGCTCCTACCTATTTTGGCTGTCCGGCTTTCCCAGTCGGCAATCGCCAGTTCCTACGGGATCTTCTGTAAAGGACTGACATGGACTCTCCTTGTCTTCTTTGAACTGGCCTGGAAATTCCGCATCAGATTCTCCTACCTGTACTTGGTCACTTCCATGCTATTCAACGTCCGACTACAGGTAATGTGGGAGGGGGAGGATTCAACCCAGCAACCAAGCATGGTTCATCCCGTTATCTGCTTTAATTTTGCAATCAACTTGGGTTCACCCGTTGCTCAAGCCACGGCTTGTTCAGTCATGGTTCCTGAGCCAACCACAATACCTGGGCTGACATCCCACATGAAGCGGAAACCAAGTCAACTCTACGAGTGTTTGTGTTGACCTCCTGGTTTACTGAAGCAATTCCATTTTCTGGGTTTAGGCTACCCATGTTTACACCACACCCTAGCAGCCAAGTAACTGAGTTCATTTATTTTCCGGGTTCATGCAATATACTGGTTCCTACACTTAATAAAAGGGTTAGCTTTGCACGCAGCACACACCAGGCCAAGCCACAGAAAGCAAAGTAACCCAACGCGTACATGATGTGCATGCCCGGTGACTAAACACGGAACATGAGTGAATCATCAGAGAATCACGAGCAACGGGCAAGGTATAACATGCCACTTAGTAAATCCTGTTGAAATTGGAGCCTGCAATATTTACCTATGGCTAAGTCAATTTGTTAACGTAATGCACCTGTCTAGACCTATCCTGCTGAATCACCAGGTAAGGCCCGTGGTGGCGCTGTGGTTAAAATGCAGCATTGCAGGCTAAGTCACTGCTCACTTCAGGAGTTCGATCCTGACCGATGCCAGGTTGACTCAGCCTTCCATCCTTCCAAGGTCGGTGAAATGAGGACCCAGATTGTTGGGGGACAATAGGCTGACTCTAGAGAGGGCTGTAAAGCACTACACAGCAGTATATAAGTCTAAGTCAGGGGTCTTCAAACTTGGTCCTTTTATGACTTGTGGACTTCAACTCCCAGAATTCCTCAGCCAGCGTGCCTGGCTGAGGAATTCTGGGAGTTGAAGTCCACAAGTCATAAAAGGGCCAAGTTTGAAGACCCCTGGTCTAAGTGCTATTGCTAATTCCAGGCGATGGGTTCCTGCAACACCAGAGCGTAGAATTGAAGTCCTCCCTATTTATTTCTTCTCTCCGATCAGGAATCATTTATTACATACATATCGCTAGATTTTTGCCAGGCAACTATTAACATTCGCAAATGAAGGGTGCTGAGCATGGGTTAATGGGTGGCAACTAATCAAGGAGAGAAGTAACCTAGAACAAAGGAGAACCAAAGAATGGCTTTGCCTTCAGAAATTGTGGGTGCTCCATCACTGGAGTTAGGTTGTGACATCACAGAATGCTTCCTGAAGTCTTATTGGTCGGAAGAAGTGATTGTTCCCTAATAAATATTCTGCTCTTTCATTTGCTGGAGGATGGCAAGGGACGTGCAAGACTTAACTAGCAAGCCAAAGGGTTAAGTAGTAGTAACCTAGTTGTAGAAGGAAAGCGGAGGAACGTGAAAGCAATGTAAGCCTTGGAAGTGTCATCACTTCCTTATCGTTACTTGGGAATCTTCTCCTGTAAAGTTTCCAGCTGTTGGTTCTGGTCCAACTCTTGTTTACTTGCCTGTATTTTCCCGTTATTTTTGCTCGGTCGCAGGTACACATGGAGATCCATTAAATCGTGACTTATGCTGCAAAGGTAGGCCGCCAACGTATCCACAATGCAGAGTGTCGAGGACCGAGTGACTCTCCTCTCTGCTCTCATGATGGCCCAGGAAAGGGATTTGGGACAGCAGCTGCAGGGAAGCGCCTTGGACCAGCCAGAAGAGATCCTCCACCTTCCAAATATCCATACCTTGATGGATCCCTCTCCTGCTGACAATAGCCACTTGCAGAAGGAATTCTTCTCCCTTAAGATCAGGAACTGCCCTCTGTTCAACGCTGTCCCGCTTCCCCACATTGGTAAAAAAGCCCTGCCCGACCTGAGCCAGGTGTCCAACAGGGCTGTGTCTTCCAAAGAATCCCTCAATCTGCATTTCTTACCGGAAAACCAGCTCTTGGAGAAGATCTTCGGCTACTTTGACAGCGCTTCCGTAGCAGCTTGGCAGGAGAGAGCCCAGGGTGTCCTTCGCGAGCTGGGCCACTGGAGCGCCTCCCGAGAAAACTTTGTACAATTTGCACACTTCTGGCTGTTTGAGCTCCAGTACGACCAGAAGCAACAGCTGCTGGAACTGGAACTGGGGGTGATTGAAGATGAAGTACATCTTGCCTTCCTAGAAGGATTGGACTCGAAGGACCTTCAACCTTCGGAGTTGAGTTCCGTCCTCTTGGTCGCCCTGAGTGAATTTCCGGTGGGGTTGGCCAGTAACCAGCACCCCTACATTTTCCTAGATTACTTGAACCTCATGTCTTCGCCCGACACCTCCGGATACAGGGAAATGCTTTCCAACATACAGTATCCCAGCAAAAACCCTCAGGTCACTCAGTGGCTGCTCGCGATTCGGGAATTTGCCCTTGCAAACCTCTGGCACGCTATGGTCAAGGTAAAAACCCAGGTGGGGAATGGGGGTGGGGTGGGGTGGGGTGGGCAGGGTTCCAAAACTGGCTTATATGTTGTTGTTTTTAACGTTGTCCATGTGTGAGACTGCATATACAGGTGTGGTTAAGAACGCCCTAGAAAACCAATATGAAGTAGCATTAGGGCAGTGGTTCTCAACCTTTTTAATGCCGCGACCCCCAACCGGTCGTAAGTCGAGGACTAAACCGGTCGTAAGTCGAGGACTAAACCGGTCGTCAGTCGAGGACTTTCCCTGCCCGGGAGTGCCGCACATGCATGGTTCCGCCCCCTGCGCCGGCCGAGGCGTAGCTGGCAAGCGGCAGAGACGGAGCAGGCCGACCACCAGCTGGCCCAGCCCAAGGGAGGTAAGGCACCCGCCGGAAAAGGGGGAAAAAAATGGCAGACAGCCTTGCTTGGCGACCCCCGTGAAATGGTCGATCGACCCCAAATGGGGTCGCAACCCATAGGTTGAGAACCGCTGCATTAGGGGGTTAGAGAGTTGGATAAAATTGGGACAGCACATCTCATTAGCATCTCATTAGCATCAAGGGGGTGGGGTTTAACTTTTTGTGTCTCTGAATTGTTGGCCATTTGCGATAGCAGCAACATCTTTCTCGGCCGGTCCTAGCTTTTTGCATTTTTTACTTGTTAGCAGAATAACAGAGTTGGAAGGGACCTTGGAGGTCTTCTAGTCCAACCCCCTGCTCAGGGAGGAAGCCCTATACCATTTCAGCTTCTAACACTGATAATGTTACCTAGTAGGGTAATGAAACGTCTGCAAGAGAACAACCAAGCTCAGAGAGCACCAAGGAAGCCACAGTTCACCTCTGAGCCACGAATATTCTCTTCCGTTTATAAATAACTGTCCCAGCTGTGACTGTGTTTGCTTTTCTTACAATAATAATTTCTTTTTAGATGTTGACTATTAGAGAGATTTGAGAGTTAGGATGCACCTTCACATACTAAGTGTCCCAATTTTGAAATTTAGTTCTATAAGGCCTTGGTCAGTACCCAGATCTCTTCTGAAGCAGCCTTCAAGGGTCCCGCTTCTGCTCCCAGACAAGAAGCCACGGAAGTCATGAAAGAAAGGTAAGGAGATTGACACCTAAAGAATCTCCTTGACAATATGAATTTTCTGCAAGTAATCCTTGACTTACGACAGCAATTTGCAGTCATAAGTCGAGGATTGCCTGCGTCCTATTTTAAACTAGAGCTGGTGCAAAAATCTTACACAGCATTTTAAACTAATACTTTTTTTTTATTTTGGCTGTAGACTATTTAATAACAATAACAACAAAGTTGGAAGGGACCTTGGAGGTCTTCTAGTCCAACCCCCTGTTCAAGCAGGAGAACCTGTCCTATACCATTTCAGGCAAGTGGCTGTCCAGTCACTTTAGTTTGCTAACTCCTGTCTGAGTTGCACTCACAAACAACAGAGTCAAACAACTGTTTTCATTATTCCTAATTAGACATCTTCGGTGGCCAAAAAGTTGGGTGGAAGAACAAGCCAGAGTCATTAACCATGGTTTGCAAACTTAGGTTTATGAATTCACTCGTGAATTCAGGCTGTAACCGCAATTGTGCCTTGTAACCACTGGAGGGTGCTAGAGATCAACTCCTAAAGCTGGGAGATTTTACTTCTTCATTTACTTCTTACATTAAAATCTCTTTGATGCTGGGTTTTTGCTGCTGTGTTTTTGCAAACGGTTTTAACGATTAATATCTTTGCTTTTCTCCTTCTAAGAGCTCTGCAGGCCGTCCAGTGGGGCTATGCTGATGTCTTGGATTATCTGGTCAGAAGTCAGAAGCTGGACCTAAGCATCGTGGATGAAAAGAACCGCAATCTCTTATTTTTAGCCACTATCTATGACCAGTCTAAGATTCTGGAGTATTTTCTTGAAATGGTCAGTTGCCTGCAAGAAACCTGAATGGTTGCAGATTTCCAAAGATTGTGCAAAGTCTGGCTCAGCTTTTCCCCAACTGGTTAGGGGGTGGAGGAGTTGTCAAACACAAGACCTGAAGAACATCAGACTAGAAGAGATACAGATGGGGATATTTGCAGATTTTAAATTGCTCTTCTCCCTGTCTTCCCTCTGTTCTTCCCGGTCCTCCCGTGTCCTTCCATCTTCCTGTCGCAGTTCTCCTGTTTCCCCCTGTCCTCCCGGTTGCCCTTGATCTCCCTGTGGCCTCCCATCCTCCTCTCGGTCCTTCCTTGTCCTTCCCCTGCTGTCGAGGCGAAATTTCCCGACACTTGTCCCAAAGGTGCGTTTCAAAACGCAACGGGACTTTCTTTGCCTTTTCCTCTGAAAAAATTCCAAAGCCAGCTTCACTCAACAGCTGTGTTGCTAATTTCACAACAGCAGTGATTTACTAAACAACTGTGGCAAGAAAAGTTGGTAAAATGGGGCAAAACTCACTTAACAAACGTTTCACTTCGCAACAGACATTTTGGGCTCAGCTAGTGGTGGGATTCAGCCGGTTTGCACCATTTTGGCAGAACCGGTAGCTAATGTTTTGTTGCCCAGGCCCAGAATGGACTTCCGGAAGCGGCATCCACGCAGAAAACCGGTTGTTGACATATTTGAATCCCACCACTGGGCTCAACCCAAAACTGTAAGTTGTTACCTTGTACTGGAGATGTCAAGTTATGTTCTTTCCTGCTGATGCCTCACATGTCTTAATTTGCAGGCTCTCCCCGTACCTGACATAAACCAAGCAGCCGAAAATGGGAACACCCCACTCCATGCTGCAGTGAACACTGGCAAAATGCACCTGATTTCTCTCCTTTTACACTACCCTGGAATTAACGTGAACGTCCAAAATCCTCAGTGCGATGGAGCAACTCCGTTGCACTTGGCAATTGTTTATGGTAAATATTAAATATTGCTTCCTGTTTTGGTCACCACGAGAGAGAAGCCAAATTAAATCTCACAGCAATCTTGGAATAAATGGAGAGAGAGAGAGAGTTATTTCATAAGATTTCTTTCTCTTTTCTTTCTTTCTTTCTTTCTTTCTTTCTTTCTTTCTTTCTTTCTTTCTTCCTTCCTTCCTTCCTTCCTTCCTTTCTTCTTTCTCTCTACTCTCTCTCTCTTTCTTTCTTTTTTCTTCTTTCTTTTTTCTTCTTTCTCCTTTCTTTCTTTCTTTTTTCTTTCTTCTCTTTCTTTCTTTCTTCTTCTTTCTCCTTTCTTTTTTCTTTCACCTTTCTTTCTTTCTTTCTTTCTTTCTTTTTTCTTTCTTTCTTTTCTTTCTCTTTTTTTTCCTTTTCTTTCTTTCTTTCTTTCTTTCTTTCTTTCTTCTCTTTCTTTCTTTCTTTCTTTCTTTCTTCTCTTTCTTTCTTTCTTTTTTTCTCTTCAGGGCATCTGGGAATTTGCTATTTATTGCTGAACGCTGCCGCAGATGTGAACAGTATCATGGCAGGCCTGACCCCTCTGCAGCTTGCCGAAACGTTTGGGAATGAAACCGTCACCGGCTTGATCAAAATGCACGTGAAGAAAACTCAGCTTGAAAACACCATCTTTGCTCGATCCGCCTCCGAAGGAAATCCTATCGAATTTTAAAAAATGCATCTTTTCTAGTTTTTTTTTTTTGTTTCCCTTTTTATAGTAAAGCTTCTTTTCAAACGCGGGACGTCTTTTTCCTTCAACCTGTTGCGTCGTTGTTGATATTAATTCCAATCACACCTCCTCGCCTTCTAAATTCCATTTTAGTGCTACCCTCTTGGAGGTGGTGTCTGGATTTTCTGGTCATGCGAGTTTCGCAATTCAACTTGGAACGGGTGGAAGAAAAATTAGACTGCTTTTTTTTGGGGGGGGGGTGTCCAAAACATGAAGCAAACCGAACGGTGATCTTGTCCCCAGAGCTTAGGTTGAACTGTGAACCTTTTTTGTCCCTTACAAGTAGATGAAGGATTGAAGGTTGATCTCTTAGAAGAGATAAATTAAAGTTCTTCCCTCTCTTGATTTACAACTTGTGCCTCGATGCAGACACAAACACGGTCTTACCGTTGGACCAACCCTATATAGACCAATTTCCTATGCTCCATCAAGAACAAACCATGGTCTCTTTTAAGTAGCTCTTCCTTTTTTT
>NW_015386148.1:48322-51682 GCF_001527695.2 Protobothrops mucrosquamatus | reverse complement strand
TTCTTGGGAACTGCAGTGTATTTCTGTACGTGGATGCATAGTTGAGTGCCAGGATCAGATCATGTGTATTCTGTCTTTACCTGAGGACTGTAGGAAATGTATTTTTCTCATCCAAAGAATAGTTGCTGGATATTCCTGTGAAGAAAACTAAAGGATGTACATCAGAGTTTGAACTAGTTAATCCCAGTCTTCAAAAACCGAACAAGTCTATAAAGGAGAATATTTGTAGCTCAGGGTTGAAATGAGGGATCCTTTGTGCTCTCTCTTGTTTTCTTGCAGATGTTTCACTACCCAAACTAGGTAACATCGTTAATGGTAGTCACTAGCACTGATGATGTTACCTAGTAATGAAACGTCTGCAAGAAAATAACCCGGCTCAGAGCTGAAGAAGCTTCTTGGATGAGAAGTGAAACGTCGTCAAACAAAAACAAAGAAAGTCCAGTTGCCTCTTGAAAAAGCACTTTTGGGACCTGGATGACTGAGAATCTCCATGGACAAGCAGGCTGAGAGAGCACCACGGACCCTTCACCAAGCCAGCCTCTTCATCTGCATAGCTGCAGCTGGGCTGCTTAGTTAAGTCAGGAAGGGATTTTGATCCAGCTTCTGCACTTCCTGGGAAGACCAGTTAGGTGATATTTATTCTCTCCCTCCCACATATACACATTTGCTCAGAGACAAAAAGCTGGTGAAATATCATCCTGCTTCACTGGTCAGTTACTTTCTGTGCTGTCCCATTCAGGCCTTATGTGACATGGGAATAGAGTATGTGACATGGGAACAGACCAACTAACCACTTCCAAAGCAAAAGACATTTAAGCAAATGGGATAGAGCAACTGGCCTAGAAAAAGAGGGGTGGCTTCTTTTGGTAAAGTTCTACATCTCCATGGCTCCCTCCTTATACTCATTTTAATGGTTACTGATGGAACCTTCTTTCTTTGAGTGTACTCTTTCCCAACTAGCAGAATATAATTTCAACTTCTGAATTTTTTTTGAAAAAAAAATCAGATTGGTTTATAGATAAGAACAGTAGTGTCAAATCGCCATTATTGTTTATCAGAAATAAGTTTAGTTTATTCCCATTTGAGAAAATAAAAGGACTGGAACTTTGCAGGTGATACAGTCACTTTGATAATTTGCTCATTCCTTCTAGATATGTGAAAGAAGTGTTACTGTGTTGTGTATTTAAACGGAAACCTATATTTAATCTTTGCCCATGGAACAACCTGGCACCCTTAGGAATACTTAGTAAAAGTAGGTTTATTTGCTGCCTTATTTTAAAGAATTTTTAAATAACTGCATGAAGGTCTCATTTTAAGTAAACATAGTAAAGTTAATTGTAGTTTTTGGGAAGGTGGGGAAGAGATTCTTGAGAAATGTCCCTTCCCTGCTTGTTTTTCTCTCTTTTTTTTCCTCTCAGGGTGTAATAGACAAGAATCTGTGTTTTGACAATAAAGAACTTGAGTTTGTGAAATCAAGTGGTTTCTCCCAGTGATTTTGTGCAGAAACTGAAATACCAGATTCATAGACCAAAGTCCAGAAAGATTCCCAAACATACTATCTAAAATCCATCCACACGGGCAAATCTAGAATCACCACACAACAACCTCCCCCAGGATCTTGCTTCAGTCCAGCAAGGTTGTTCGGAAGCATACTATAGTCCAGGGGTAGGCAACCTGGTCTCTTTTATGACTCGTGGACTTCAACTCCCAGAATTCCTGAGTCAGCATGGCTGGCTCAGGAATTCTGGGAGTTGAAGTCCACGAGTCATAAAAGAGCCAAGGTTGCCTACCCCTGCTATAGTCAATAACAACTCCCAGAATTCTGAAGCAAGTTCACAGGTCGTAAAGGGTAGTTGCCCACCCCTAGTCAATAATATAAGAAGCTGCTAAGAGGTCCAGCAAAATCATTCTATGTATCTTGCTTCCAGAAAAACCTTGTTCTAGGCTAAGAAGGAGACTGCCATCCCAAAGTTAGAGTAAACTGGGTCCAGGCAAAATGTTCTATTCAGGCAATCTTGAAGTTGGATCAGCAAAGCACCTGAAGCAACAAGACAAGAAGAAACGGACGGAAACTAATGGAAACTAACCAAAGAGAGAAGCAACCAAGAACTAAGGAGAAACTTCCTGACAGTTAGAACAATTAACCAGTGGAACAACCTGCCTCCAGAAGCTGTGAAAGCTCCAACACTGGAAGTTTTTAAGAAGAGACTGGACAGCCATTTGTCTGAAATGGTATAGGGCAGTGGTGGTGAACCTATGGCACGTGTGCCAGAGGTGGCACTCAGAGTCCTCTCTGTGGGCACATGTGCCGATGCCCCAGCCTCGCCTCCCCCGTGACCCCCTTCTCACCAGCAGCCCCCCTGGAGGAGAGTCGCCCCCAAGCGTGGCCCATGTGGAGCAGCACAGCAAAGGACATGGCAGCCAGGCAGCGTAGACAAGACTCTGTCCTCACGCCCCATCACGCACAGTTGATGCGGGGTGCGGCCAGAAGATGTGGCCGCCATGGCGCTGCTGGGCTGCATGCATGAGTGGCCCTGCGGGCAGGCGGAGCAGGGGATGGGGGAGCGGAGTGGGGGTGGGCCAGGGGGTGGAGCAGGGGCAGGGCCAGTTTTTGGGCACTCAATCTCTAAAAGGTTCGCCATCACTGATATAGGGTTTCCTGCCTGAGCAGAGGTTGGACTAGAAGACCTCCCTCCAAGGTCCCTTCCAACTTTATTATTATTATTATTATTGTTGTTGTTGTTGTTGTTGTTGTTGTTGTTCGTCCATCGATTTCGATGAAGACCTTGACATCTTGTGGATTGTGGGCCATCAACGGTGTGTCCGTAGATGGCTGATTAGACCGATGTTAGCACGGAATGTTCTGCCACATACTGAACAGAGAAATGTGGACACTGTTGCTTTAGCATTTGCAGCTCTGGCTTTACGGAGTGCTCGCTTCTCTTGTGCCAAGATTGTCCTTCTGTGTTCATATGTCTGGCACCCCTGGTAAACCAGGGTACGCCATGTCGGTCAATCATGCGCCAAAGATTCCCAAGAGATGGTGTCGATATCCAGGGACTTGAGAGATGCTTTCAGCGTGTCTTTGTATCGCTTCTTTTGTCCCCCGTGCGATCGCTTTCCTTGAGACAGCTCACCATAGAAGAGCTGTTTAGGGATGAGATGGTCTGGCATCCTTACAACGTGGCCTGCCCAGCGCATCTGGGCTTTCATCAACAGAGTGTAAACTGATGATAGGCCTGCTCTGGAGAGGACATCTGTATCTGGTATCTTATCCTGCCACCGGATCCTCAGAATTCTACGAAGGCAAGTCATGTGGAAGTAATTCAGTTGCCTAACGTGCCTCCTGTACACTGTCCA
>NW_015386148.1:41157-46599 GCF_001527695.2 Protobothrops mucrosquamatus | reverse complement strand
GAAAGAACTGGAGAAGATAACAAAATACAAAGACCTACAAATAGAAATAGAAAGACTGTGGCAAAAGCAAGCAAGGGTAGTACCAATAGTAATAGGCGCCTTGGGTGCAATCCCAAAACAACTGGAGCACCACTTGAACACCATTGGCATTGACAAATTCGCTATTAGTCAATTGCAAAAGGCGGCCTTACTAGGAACTTCTTCCATCCTGCGACAATATCTGTAATACCATCAAACATCCACATCTGCCTATCCCAGGTCCTTGGTAAGGACTTGACAGGTAGACAAAATGCCAAATCCAGTCTGAACATCTGGCTGACTGTGCGATGATCCATAATAATAATAATTGGAAGGGACCTTGGAGGTCATCTAGTCCAACCCACTGCTCAGGTAGGAAACCCTATACCAGGTGTCCCCAATCCCTAGTCCATGGACCAGTACCGGGCCGCGGCATGAAAGCAACTAGTCCGCACAAACAAGCAAAGCCCCACCCACAAGATGCAGGCAGCACACAAAACCACACACCTTTGGTCCGTGGAAAAACCTCTTTCCATGGAATCGGTCCCTGGTGGCCAAAAGGTTGGGGACCTCTGCCTTATACCATTTCAGACAAATGACTGTCCAGTCTTTTCTTAAAAACTTCCAGTGTTGGAACATTCACAGCTTCTGGAGGCAGGTTGTCCCACTGATTAAATCCCATTCCTTACAAGCACTGATGATATTACCTAGTTCAGGTAATGAAATGTCAGCAAGAAAACAACCAAGGTCCAAGAGCACCAAGGACCCCTCAAGATGGTTTCTTTTGCACCTCAAGTGACAATATTGTGACCACATCCATGGAAGGAAGATAAACTGACAGGCATTGGGTTCCGTTTTCTGTAAAATGCAACTGATTTAAAAATCAAATATTACACTGCTGCTCAGTTATAGTTGTTTTCTAGCCATGCCTTTGACTTGAATGCCAGGTAAGCTTCTTTTTTAAAAGAACAATTCCATTTTTATTCTATCAGATGGAGAGACAGATATGAAAAGTTAATTCATGTGACAATATTAAGGGGAGATGTTAACCTATACAGTTACTCAGGAGAGGGAGAACTCTTTGAATCCTTGTCAAATGAAACAAACTTTTATTATCACTTCTGGAAAATGCAATACATTTGGCACTGGCTATTTGGGTTGGCTGGTTGTTTTGCAGTGAGGGAGGAATCAATACAGTTGTCTGCTTTCCAGAGCTGATGTTAAGATTGCTCTGATTCTACCATCTCCCTTGATAAAGGAAGCCTTCGTATTATATCCATACAGGTATAAAAGAAATACTGGATACTCAGCAAGAGTAGAAGTTCGTAATTTGTTAAAATGCTTTTTGATGGAAAAAGAGCAGAGCGTCCTCTCACCAGAAGTTTTGGGAAGTTGGCAGCACCTTATCTGTTTGACTCATCTTCAAAAAGCTGAGCTGCATTAGATCTAATTAGTATCTGGATCAGAAGTGCCAGAAAGGTAGGCTAAGCTGGCAGGTTTTAAAACTCTTAGTAAACATTTCTGCACTGCTGCCAAGAAAGCTAGCCAGATGTCTCCATGAAGCTACAAAGAGCTGAACTTGGATCAAGAAAATCTGTTTAACCCCTTAAAGCCGTTTAAGATTATGGAAGCCTACTTTGTTTGTTTCCCCACCAATTTACCGTCTCTAGTTTTTCAATAACTAGAGAATGTTCTTCATCTGAGAATTAAAGGTTCCCCTTGGCGTTCTTTCAAGGTTCTCCTTCATAAGCCTCCCTTTTTCAAACTGATGTGCCTCATAACCAACACCTTCTTTTCTTCTGTCCTATTTTTCTCTCTTCCGTCTTCTTCCTCTCCATCTTTCTCTCATCCTGTGGGGTCCTTATTGGTCTCTGAGCTTGGTTGTTTTCTTGCAGATGTTTCATTACCCAAATAGCTAAAATCTTCAGTGCTTGTGCTGGATCAATGTAACCCTGACCAGAGCATATAGATCTGTATGTTAGAAAGAAGAAGGGTTTGTGTTGTGTCCTACTTCAGCAAGCTCAGAAATGTTNTTCTTGGGAACTGCAGTGTATTTCTGTACGTGGATGCATAGTTGAGTGCCAGGATCAGATCATGTGTATTCTGTCTTTACCTGAGGACTGTAGGAAATGTATTTTTCTCATCCAAAGAATAGTTGCTGGATATTCCTGTGAAGAAAACTAAAGGATGTACATCAGAGTTTGAACTAGTTAATCCCAGTCTTCAAAAACCAAACAAGTCTATAAAGGAGAATATTTGTAGCTCTGGGTTGAAATGAGGGATCCTTTGTGCTCTCTCTTGTTTTCTTGCAGATGTTTCACTACCCAAACTAGGTAACATCGTTGATGGTAGTCACTAGCACTGATGATGTTACCTAGTAATGAAATGTCTGCAAGAAAACAACCGGGCTCAGAGCTGAAGAAGCTTCTTGGATGAGAAGTGAAACGTCGTCAAACAAAAAGAAAGTCCAGTTGCCTCTTGAAAAAGCACTTTTGGGACCTGGATGACTGAGAATCTCCATGGACAACCAGGCTGAGAGAGCACCACGGACCCCTCACCAAGCCAGCCTCTTCATCTGCATAGCTGCAGCTGGGCTGCTTAGTTAAGTCAGGAAGGGATTTTGATCCAGCTTCTGCACTTCCTGGGAAAACCAGTTAGGTGATATTTATTCTCTCCCTCCCACATATACACATTTGCTCAGAGACAGAAAGCTGGTGAAATATCATCCTGCTTCACTGGTCAGTTACTTTCTGTGTTGTGCTGCTCAGGCCTTAGCTTGAATGTATGAGTATGTGACATGGGAACAGACCAACTAACCACTTCCAAAGCAAAAGACATTTAAGCAAATGGGATAGAGCAACCGGCATAGAAAAAGAGGGGTGGCTTCTTTTGATAAAAGTTCTACATCTCCATGGCTCCCTCCTTATACTCATTTTAATGGTTACTGATGGAACCTTCTTTCTTTGAGTGTACTCTCTCCCAACTAGCAGAACATAATTTCAACTTCTGAATTTTTTTTTTAAAAAAAATCAGATTGGTTTATAGATAAGAACAGTAGTGTCAAATCGCCATTATTGTTTATCAGAAATAAGTTTAGTTTATTCCCGTTTGAGAAAATAAAAGGACTGGAACTTTGCAGGTGATACAGTCACTTTGATTTGCTCATTTCTTCTAGATATGTGAAAGAAGTGTTACTGTGTTGTGTATTTAAACGGAAACCTATATTTAATGTTTGCCAATGGAACAACCGGGCACCCTTAGGAATACTTAGTAAAAGTAGGTTTATTTGCTGCCTTATTTTAAAGAATTTTTAAATAACTGCATGAAGTTCTCATTTTAAGTAGTTACAGCATAGTAAAGTTAATTGTAGTTTTTGGGAAAGTAGGGAAGAGATTCTTGAGAAATGTCCCTTCCCTGCTTACTTTTCTCTCTTTTTTTTCCTCTCAGGGTGTAATAGACAAGAATCTGTGTTTTGACAATAAAGAACTTGAGTTTGTGAAATCAAGTGGTTTCTCCCAGTGATTTTGTGCAGAAACTGAAATACCAGATTCATAGACCAAAGTCCAGAAAGATTCCCAAACATACTATCTAAAATCATCCACACGGGCAAATGTAGAATCGCCACACAACAACCTTCCCCGGGATCTTGCTTCAGTCCAGCAAGGTTGTTCGGAAGCATACTATAGTCCAGGGGTAGGCAACCTGGTCTCTTTTATGACTCGTGGACTTCAACTCCCAGAATTCCTGAGTCAGCATGGCTGACTCAGGAATTCTGGGAGTTGAAGTCCACGAGTCATAAAAGAGTCAAGGTTGCCTACCCCTGCTATAGTCAATAATAATCAACTCCCAGAATTCTGAAGCAAGTTCACAGGTCATAAAGGGTAGTTTCCCACCCTTGTCAATAATATAAGAAGCTGCTAAGAGGTCCAGCAAAATCATTCTATGTATCTTGCTTCCAGAAAAACCTTGTTCTAGGCTAAGAAGGAGACTGCCATCCCAAAGTTAGAGTAAACTGGGTCCAGGTAAAATGTTCTATTCAGGCAATCTTGAAGTTGGATCAGCAAAGCACCTGAAGCAACAAGACAAGAAGAAACGGACGGAAACTAATGGAAACTAACCAAAGAGAGAAGCAACCAAGAACTAAGGAGAAACTTCCTGACAGTTAGAACAATTAACCAGTGGAACAACCTGCCTCCAGAAGCTGTGAAAGCTCCAACACTGGAAGTTTTTAAGAAGAGACTGGACAGCCATTTGTCTGAAATGGTATAGGGCAGTGGTGGCGAACCTATGGCACATGTGCCAGAGGTGGCACTCAGAGTCCTCTCTGTGGGCACATGTGCCGATGCCCCAGCCTCGCCTCCCCCATGACCCCCTTCTCACCAGCAGCCCCCCTGGAGGAGAGTCGCCCCCAAGCGTGGCCCATGTGGAGCAGCACAGCAAAGGACATGGCAGCCAGGCAGCGTAGACAAGACTCTGTCCTCACGCCCCATCACGCACAGTTGATGCGGGGTGCGGCCAGAAGATGTGGCCGCCATGGCGCTGCTGGGCTGCATGCATGAGTGGCCCTGCGGGCAGGCGGAGCAGGGGATGGGGGAGCGGAGTGGGGGTGGGCCAGGGGGTGGAGCAGGGGCAGGGCCAGTTTTTGGGCACTCAGTCTCTAAAAGGTTCGCCATCACTGATATAGGGTTTCCTGCCTGAGCAGAGGTTGGACTAGAAGACCTCCCTCCAAGGTCCCTTCCAACTTTATTATTATTATTATTATTATTATTATTATTATTATTATTGTTGTTGTTGTTGTTGTTGTTGTTGTTGTTGTTGTTGTTGTTCGTCCATCGATTTCGATGAAGACCTTGACATCTTGTGGATTGTGGGCCATCAACGGTGTGTCCGTAGATGGCTGGTTAGACCGATGTTAGCACGGAATGTTCTGCCACATACTGAACAGAGAAATGTGGACACTGTTGCTTTAGCATTTGCAGCTCTGGCTTTACGGAGTGCTCGCTTCTCTTGTGCCAAGATTGTCCTTCTGTGTTCATATGTCTGGCACCCCTGGTAAACCAGGGTATGCCATGTCGGTCAATCATGTGCCAAATATTCCCAAGAGATGGTGTCGATATCCAGGGACTTGAGAGATGCTTTCAGCGTGTCTTTGTATCGCTTCTTTTGTCCCCCGTGCGATCGCTTTCCTTGAGACAGCTCACCATAGAAGAGCTGTTTAGGGATGAGATGGTCTGGCATCCTTACAACGTGGCCTGCCCAGCGCATCTGGGCTTTCATCAACAGAGTGTAAACTGATGATAGGCCTGCTCTGGAGAGGACCTCTGTATCTGGTATCTTATCCTGCCACCGGATCCTCAGAATTCTACGAAGGCAAGTCATGTGGAAGTAATTCAGTTGCCTAACGTGCCTCCTGTACACTGTCCA
>NW_015386148.1:17004-40274 GCF_001527695.2 Protobothrops mucrosquamatus | reverse complement strand
TTCAACTCCCAGGCATGCCTGGCTGAGGAATTCTGGGAGTTGAAGTCCACAAGTCATAAAAGGGGCAAGTTTGAAGACCCCTGCTCTATCAGTTTCTCCTGATGCTAACTAGACTCCAGCAGCCATATAATTTTCTCCAAGGTAATACATGTGAGGAATGTTAAATCTTAGTTTTTTATTTTATTTAAAGCATTTACATGTAATTGATCCATTTCTAAGGCTGCCTGCTTGTCCATGTCTAATTGCTTAATGTCTTGCCCTGTTAATCCTATCCATCTATCACTTCCTAATTCCAAATGCACTGAAGGCTTAAATTTTAGTCTTGCTAGAAGAATTCTACCACATCTAAGATGGTTTCATAAAAGATAATATTTGTAGCTCAGAGCTGTGATTCGGGGTCCCTGGTACTCTCTGAGCTTGGTGATTTTCTTGCAGACGTTTCATTACCCAAACTAGGTAACATCATCAGTGATAGTAAGGAGTGGGGTTTGCTCTCAGTTTTGTATTCTAGGGATTTGCCCTGTCAGTATTGGTGGGAGTAGTCTTGGAGGTTTGATTGGGCTGTTTACTGTTAGCTTGTTTGATGGTTCCTTGAGTAGGGTATTGTTTACTTCTTGATTGTTGGTCTGATGTTAATCTTGGTATTAACAGCCCAACTAAAGAACCTCCAGGACCCACCAACACTGACAGGGCAAGTCAGCAGAATAACAACAACAACAATAATAATAATAATAATATGATGATGATGATGATACCTACAAATAGAAATAGAAAGACTGGCAAAAGCAAGCAAGGGTAGTATCAATAGTAATAGGTGCCTTGGGTGCAATCCCAAAACAACTGGAGCACCACTTGAATACCATTGGCATTGACAAATTCACCATTAGTCAATTGCAAAAGGCGGCCTTACTAGGAACTGCTTCCATCCTGCGATGATATCTGTAATACCATCAAACATCCACATCTGCCTATCCCAGGTCCTTGGTAAGGACTCGATAGGTAGACAAAATGCCAAATCCAGTCTGAACATCTGGCTGACTGTGCGATGATCCATAATAGTAATAATTGGAAGGGACCTTGGAGGTCATCTAGTCCAACCCCCTGCTCAGGCAGGAAACCCTATACCAGGTATCCCCAATCCCTAGTCCATGGACCAGTACCAGGCCGCAGCATGAAAGCAACTAGTCCGCACAAACAAGCAAAGCCCCACCCACAAGATGCAGGCAGCACACAAAACCACACACCTTTGATCCGTGGAAAAACCTCTTTCCATGGAATCGGCCCCTGGTGCCCAAAAGGTTGGAGACCTCTGCCTTATACCATTTCAGACAAATGGCTGTCCAGTCTCTTCTTAAAAACTTCCAGTGTTGGAGCATTCACCGCTTCTGGAGGCAGGTTGTTCCACTGATTAAACTGAGAGCAAATCCCACTCCTTACAAGCACTGATGTTATTACCTAGTTTGGGTAATGAAATGTCAGCAAGAAAACAACCAAGGTCCAAGAGCACCAAGGACCCCTCAAGATGGTTTCTTTTGCACCTCAAGTGACAATATTGTGACCACATCCATGGAAGGAAGATTCCGTTTTCTGTAAAATGCAACTGATTTAAAAATCAAATATTACACTGCTGCTCAGTTATAGTTGTTTTCTAGCCATGCATTTGACTTGAATGCCAGCTAAGCTTCTTTTTTAAAAGAACAATTCCATTTTTATTCTATCAGATGGAGAGACAGATATGAAAAGTTAATTCATGTGACAATATTAAGGGGAGATGTTAACCTATACAATTACTCAGGATAGGGAAAACTCTTTGAATTCTTGTCAAATGAAACAAACTTTTATTATCACTTCTGGAAAATGCAATACATTTGGCACTGGCTATTTGGGTTGGCTGGTTGTTTTGCAGTGAGGAAGGAATCAATACCGTTGTCTACTTTCCAGAGCTGATGTTAAGATTGCTCTGATTCTACCATCTCCCTTGATAAAGTAAGCCTTTGTATTATATCCATACAGGTATAAAAGAAATACTGGATACTCAGCAGGAATAGAGGTTCGTAATTTGTTAAAATGTTTTTTGATGGAAAAAGAGCAGAGCTTCCTCTCACCAGAAGTTTTGGGAAGTTGGCAGCACCTTATCTGTTTGACTCATCTTCAAAAAGCTGAGCTGCATTAGATCTAATTAGTATCTGGATCAGAAGTGCCAGAAAGGTAGGCTAAGCTGGCAGGTTTTAAAACTCTTAGTAAACATTTCTGCACTGCTGCCAAGAAAGCTAGCCAGATGTCTCCATGAAGCTACAAAGAGCTGAACTTGGATCAAGGAAATCTGTTTAGCCCCTTAAAGCCGTTTAAGATTATGGAAGCCTACTTTGTTTGTTTCCCCACCAATTTACCGTCTCTAGTTTTTCAATAACTAGAGAATGTTCTTCATCTGAGAATTAAAGGTTCTCCTTGGCATTTTTTCAAGGTTCTCCTTCATAAGCCTCCCTTTTTCAAACTGATGTGCCTCATAACCAACACCTTCTTTTCTTCTGTCCTATTTTTCTCTCTTCCGTCTTCTTCCTTAGGTAGAAAGAGAGTAGGACACCCCAGGAATAACCAGAGACTCGAACCAACAAAAGAACGTCTACAAAGTAATGGGTTTATCGATTTTAGAAGTCACGAACACGACCTAGTTACATTGGGACTGGTCTCGTATATCTAGACATACAATCTTTCTTCTTCCCAAACACAACACAGGATGAAGTCGTTCGAGTCTTTACAAGCAAACGGTCCCGGGCAAACCAAAAGCTGCCCGGGACCAGACTAGCAGGCGCCAGCCTTGTGCGCATGCACAAAGCGCGAAATAGCCAGATTCCTATTGGTGGTTGTTGTCCGGGTTCAGGACGCTATAAAAGGCCTGCGTGCCTTTTGCTGTTTTGCTGGTTGTAAGGAGAAGATCAATAAAGAAGCATGTTGTTCACAATGTGCCTTCGTGTGATGCCTGAATCCCCAATACATAAAAGTTTGCATTCTGTTTATATACAGTACCTTGCCATGTAAGGGTTAATGGGGGTATTGTTTTTTTTTCCTTAATAGTCCCAAAGGTGCTTTTTCAAAAGGCAGCTGAATTTTGTTTTGCCTTGAAGATATTTTGCTTCTCATCCAAGAAGCTTCTTCAGAGTTGACTGAAGGGTGGAGTGTGGAAGGATACAACACATCTATCTCCTGTATACAGCACAGTCCTTTCAGCAATTCCAAGAAGGTTCCACACCCATTTGCACTATTCAGGTGATCCTGAGGGCACAGATAAACCTCCAAGTGGCCTCAACGGCTCTCAGAAAGAGTGCTAACGATCAGATGACGGCAAGGAATATAAATTCTTTCATCCTCCACCATTCAGTCAGAACTAAGGAGAAACGTCCTGACAGTTAGGACAATTAACCAGTGGAACAACCTGCCTCCAGAAGCGGTAAATGCGCCAACACTGGAAGTTTTTAAGAAGAAACTGGACAGCCATTTCTCCGAAATGGTATCGGGTTTCCTGCCTGAGCAGGAGGTTGGACTAGATGACCTCCAAGGTCCCTTCCAACTTTATCATCATCATCATCATCATCATCATCATCATCATCATCATCATCATCATCATCATCATCATCATCATCATCATTATTATTATTATTATTATTATTATTATTATTATTAACAAGAAAGTCCAGTTGCCTCCTGAAAAAAGCACCTTTGGGACAACCATGAGCTGGATGAGAATCTCCATAGACATTGTTCTCCCAACACTTACCACTCAATTTTTCAGTTTTGGCATCAGACCAAGCTTTTAAGAAGCTGAATTGCTGTAGCAGGGTTTGGTTTTTTTTAATGGGATTACATTGTTATTTTCTCCCCAAGCAGTGATCTCATTAAAAATGCACATCAATAAGGATTTATGAGCACTCAATTGCTACCAGGGGACACTTTTAGAAAAACCTTAATATAATACAGGAAAGGAATTTTCAAGAAAAGAGTACATCATAGAAGGAGAAGCGATAATATTTTTCCTCCATCAGTAATGTCGTCCCAAACAATTATCTCTAAACAGGCATCCATAAAGGAGATTAAAAATGTCAAAATTATGGCTGTAGCTAAGGGACTGAAGCCCTGCCCCTTTTAGTATGTACATGTAAAAAGGGACATGGATTGGATTGTCTAGTTGCAACTGCCTCTTGACTTTTTGTACTCCCCTTCCCCTTGCACACTCTGGCTATAAACCAAACCTTCATGGAATGAGAAAGTTCCCAAATATTAAATTCAAATTCAGCATGGATTGTGGGAATTGTAATTTCATTTCCTTGCCCAATGCATTAGGTGCTGAATATAGGTACCTGCATGAAAAGAGCCAAGGATTCTACTAATACAATCTTTATACCTTGATTTTGCATTATACACCTCACACATTTAGAGCGCACACACACACACACACACACACACACACACAGAGAGAGAGAGAGAGAGAGAGAGAGAGAGAGAGAGAGAGAGAGAGAGAGAGAGAGTCTTCGTGGCCCCTTGCCTGATCTACTATTAACTTTCATATGCAAATGTACCCGATATATACTCAAAACTTTCATAGTGTGGTACTAACAACAGCTTTTTTTGTGGTTTATATTTACTCTACATGGGATTGTTTTTAGAATGTGCTGCATGGGTAAGAAAAAATAAATTAAAATAAAAGATTTATAGGCAGAAGGGATCTTTAAACAGGGGCAGAAGATCTATAAGATGATGCCAGTACACAAAAGTTGAGGCATCACTGTGTGTCTCTTTTGGTTTTGAGGCCTGACAGGTTTAATTTTAACCCAATTGGAGTTTAATGCAATGAAATGTGAATAAGATTGCCCATTGTGCTTTTAATCCATTTTCTACCATTAGAGTAAAAATTAGAATTTGACAACACATCTTCAAGGACTGTTCCGGCTGTACGCAATGCAGTCTTGGAGCTACAGACTGAGCAGCTTTAATGCAAATAATCCTATTGGGCTGTGTGACTATACTGATGCTTCCTGCCTGTAAATGGATTGAGTGGCAGGACTGCCAAGCCAACATAGATGGCAGCAGAACTGATAAGAGACCTGTACTATGGAGGATTTTTTCCAAGTGTGAAGCCCTTTCCCACACAAGAGTTACTAAAATAGGGAAGGTATTTGCGGGTGGAAGACTGGGAAGATGTTCAAGATGCCAATCCTTGATAGTAAATCAGTCATCCTAAATTAAATAAGGCAATAAGATACCTTTTGCATCTCCCATTCTTCTACTGCAATATACAGAAAGCAACAACAATGGACATTTTTAGTTGCACAGTTCGCACTTCCTAAGAAATCTTTCTTCTTGGTTTTCTGAAAGGCAAGTGCAGGGTCAGGTTGCTTACAACACTGACATTTCAGAAGTAAATAAATTAAATGTCAAGTTTACCCTGGAGTAAACTGTTACGTCTGCTGCTGTTGAAGGATGTGGTTGCTATTATTGCTCAGAAAAAAGATATAGCCAGCTGCAGTCAAAGTAGATGCAGATGTTTTTGCAACATTGAGTTTCACTGTACACAAACTTCTGAAAAGTAAAAATCATGGGACAGAAAGTACAGGTTGTCCTCACTTAAGAACCACAACTGGGTCCGGCAACTCTGTTACTAAGTGTTGCTGTCATTAAGTGAGGCATCATGTGACTGCAACTTTTGATTTTACTGCTGGCTTCGCCATTGACTTTGCTTGTCAGAAACCAGCTGTGAGGCTCACAAATGGCAGTCACCAGGTTGTGGGGCGCTATTGTAAATGCACACTGGTTGCGAAGCACCTGAACGATGATCCTGACTGCAGGGACACTGCGATAGCCATATGTTTGGCCATGAAATGACTTTTTCAGTACTATCGTGACTTCAAACAGTCACTAAACAGAGTAGTCTATGGAGATTCTCAGTCATCCAGATCTTGGTTATCCCAAAGGTGCTTTTTCAAAAGGCAACTGGATTTTGTTTTCAGAAAAGCCAGGAATCGTATTGAAGCTCCAAGGATGGATACCTAAACCAGCACTGTCACTTCTTCAACCTCTCTCCTCAGCTTTTCCTGTTAAAACATAGCCACAGCCTAAATTTACGGTACTCTTCTTAGCCCTGAGGGATATATTACCAGATGTAGATGAAAGGGCAGTGTTACCAGGGACCAAATTTAAAAGGAACAATACATATTTATGGTATAATAAAGTTTACCAGCAAAATCAGATAACACATGCAGGGATATAGTTAGTTCATTTCACATGAACTTGGAAAAGTTGAGGAAGAGTTTCTCTGGTTGGAAGTGAAAACTTCTCGTTTGAAGAGCACATCAATTTTCTCTGCTCCAAACTGCAGCTCTGGAATTCCTCCCCCAAGTTAAATTATCTTTTTCTAAGCAATTTTCCCCACCAGTTATGTTCACAAATGAGAAGAATAGAGTAGAGTAGAGTAGAGTAGAGTAGAACAGAACAGAACAGAACAGAACAGAACAGAACAGAACAGAACAGAACAGAACAGAACAGAACAGAACAGAACAGAACAGAATAGAATATAAGCAGGGACTGGCTGTCCAATTTCTTCTTAAAAGCCTCCAATGATGGAGCATCCACAATTTCTGAAGGCAAGCCACTCCACTGATTAATTGTCCTCACTGTCAGGAAATCTCCCCTTATTTCTAGATTGGATTTCTTCTTCATATGTTTCCTTCCATTGCTTTTTGTCCTGTCTTCAGGTGCTTTGAAGAATATATTGACTTCTTCTTCACCACATTACAAAAAAAATGTTGACACTTTGGAAAAAGTGCAAAGAAGAGCAACTAAGATTATTAAGGGCCTGGAGATAAAAACATATGAAGAACGGGTTGCAGGAATTGGGTATGGTCAGTTTAGGTAAAAGAAGGATTAGGGGTGACATGATAGCAGTATTCCAGTATTTGAGGGGCTGCCACAAAGAAGAGGGGGTCAACTTATTTTCCAAAGTACAGTACCAGAAGGTAAGACAAGAAACGATGGATGGAAAATAATCAAGGAAAGAAGCAACCTGTAATTAAGGAGAAACTTCCTAACAGTGAGGTCAATTAAACTGTGGAACAGCTTGCCTTCAGAAGTTGTGGGTGCTTCATCACTGGAGATTTTTAAGAAAAGACTGGACAGTCACTTGTCTGAAATGGTACAGGCTCTCCTGCTTGAGCAGTGGGTTGGACTAGAAGACCTCCAAGGTCCCTTACAGCTCTATTCTGATTGATTGATTGATTGATTGATTCTTTCTGACAGCCTCTCAAATCTTGGAAGACTGCTATAATGTCACCTCTAGTGCTTCTCCTCATTAGGCTAGATATACCCAGTTCATCAAAGCAACAAAGATGATTAGGGGACTGGAGGCTAAAACATATAAGGAACAGTTGCTGGAATTGGGTATGTCTAGTTTAATGAAGAGAAGGACGAGGGGGACATGATAGTGTTCCAAAATCTCAGGGGCTGCCACAAAGAAGAGGGAGTCAAGCTATTTTCCAAAGTGCCTGAAGGCAGGACAAGGAGCAATGGATGGAAACTAATCAAGGAGAAAAGCAACCTAGAACTAAGGAGAAACTTCCTGACAGTTAGAACAATTAACCAGTGGAACAACCTGCCTCCAGAAGCGGTGGATACTCCAACACTGGAAGTTTTTAAGAAGAGACTGGACAGCCATCCGTCCGAAATGGTGTAGGGTTTCCTGCCTGAGCAGGGGGTTGGACTCGATGACCTCCAAGGTCCCTTCCAACTTTATCATCATCATCATCATCATCATCATCATCATCATCATCATCATCATCAATCATTATTATCCCCCATCCCCTAATCATCTGAGTTGCTCTTCTGTGCACCCTTTCTAAAGTCTCAACAGATGGATTTCTTGTTGAGAAGGGGAGCTTCTGCACAGCAACAGTAATACAGTTGTGCCAGGACTGGTCCCTCTTCTCTTTGCCAACTCACCAAAGATGCCCCTGTGCCATCTCCTTAGAATCTGAGTTCAAACTCAGGTATCCCTTCATCCTAAGCCACTCTGCTTCCCAGTAGTCCTTTGATATCAGCTGCACCCTTAAGCTCCTTTTCTCTCCTGCTTGTTCATCTTTTTCGGTCTGTGATGGCCCCCATCCTGTCTCAGCTGCTGCTACTTCCTTTTATTCATTTTCCCCTCTGAACTTTATTGATTTCATCCATCCATCTGAGTGTTTGCAACTCTGGGTGGCTTACAGAGGATTAAAATATCAATGAAAAGACTGTATTTCCATGATGGAAAGAAAAACTAAAATCAGTTATCACAATGTAGCAAGTACAGCTCCATCAACTGCACAGGCTGATTAGTGGACACACACACATCATCCTAGCCCAGAGACTGTGGGAAGAGTCTTAAGTTTCTTTCTAAAACCTAGCCAAGATCTGGGGGGGGGGGGCGGTAGAGAAACTGTTCAAAGGACAGACAAGACAACTGAGAAGGCATTCTTTTGGATCTCATCAGGTTTGCTTTCACTCAGGTCAGAAGCCACTGAGCACTGAGGCACTTCCAGATTGAAAGGGTTAACTGGTGACATCACCGTTGCAAGGGGACACCCAGTTGGGGGAGCAAGAGCAAAGGACGGGAACTCAACCCTGCCGCATGGCAGCACTCGGGCCTTGAACGTAGGCTTGCTCACCTCCAGCATCCTAACCATACAAGCAACCATGCTTCTTATCTCATCGGATGATGTTATTTCAGTGACATGCTGGCCAGGCAGATATTACAAGGCAAGCAGAGACAATTAGAGATGGTGTGACAAATATCCTGACTTTGGGCCATGCGTGGTTTTATAGCTGACCACCAACATGCTTTCTGAACCAGCTGCAACTTACAAGTGGTCTCCAAGGAAAGCTGCATTGCAATATCTCAGCTGCTTGGTAGCATTGAATTTAACTTTTTGCTAGCTTTTAGCGTGCTCATTTCATTGGCCTCTTTGCTCGCTAAGAGATATTTGACTGAAAAATATTTTTGCCTTTCAATCACCTTAATTTGCATTTTAAGTGAGTGCACAAAAGATCTAAATTGATTCATTTTATTCATAGCACATTGTCTCCCTCTTATAAACGGCCTTTAAAAGGAAACAGAATACTGTGGTTTTCAGTTGCAGTGATGTATTTCAGTAAATGTCTAAAGAAGGCAGCATTCTTACTAATAAAACACAACAACCAGTCTTGAAATCCTGAATTGGCTAAAACCGTAGAATGGCAGAATTCTCAAAACACTTTTAATCTTTGCAATTCGGTCCAGATATATTAGCACCATCTAAAACTCCTAATCTTTTATTACCATACAGATGTTTTGGACAATTTTAAATCTATCATATTTTTCTATGCACAGTTAAAGTGTATTGCTAAACTAGATATTCACTTTTTCTAAGAATTTTGGAATAAAAAGTTGGATTATTACAATTTACTAGTTAAGGATTTTACAGATTAAGTATGTCTCCTGTGAATTTAAGATGGTTTTAATTCAAGGAGAGATCTACTTTCATGTTTACTAGAACAGGGGTCCCCAACTCCCGGTCTGTGGACCGGTACTGGGCTGCAGCATGCCAGCAACCAGTCCACACAAACAAGCAAAGGCCCACCTGTGGGATGCAGGCAGCACACAAAACCACGCACTCTCTGGTCCGTGGAAAAATCTTTCACCGTGGAATTGGTTCCTGGTGCCCAAAAGGTTGGGGATCTCTGTACTAGAACACCGCACAGAATGAATGGTAAAAATGATTAGTTGTTGACTTCAGTATGCTGGGATTGTAAAATACTAGAAGAGAAATTACATCCATTAATTTACTAATATGGTTTAAGGATATGAATATGAACTTGGAATTTATCACTATATTAAAACTTATGAATTCACTGAGCATGAGGTGTAGTGAACAGAAAAAAATATTATTATTTTATCACAGATTCTACTGTGATGGAATCTAAACATTAGAACCTGACTATACACAAACGTGACATTACTCGTCTGATTATAGGGACTGTACCTTAGTAACTGGTTACAATGTGAGACACCAGTAACAAGACAAATTTTAGTAACAATTAATGACTCTCAGGATGTCCTAACTGTCGAAGAAAGGAGATGGTAGATATAGTCTCCACCCCTATTATTTATAACTTGTGGATTTCAATTACCAAAATTCCTAAGCCAGCATTGAAGCCCACAAGTCATAATAGGGCCATAGTTCCCCACCCCTGGCCTATATGCAAAAGCAATACAAATTTTAATCATTTCAAAAATCTTCACGTATAGAAAGGAAGAACATAAAAATGGAGAACATTTCTAAAAGAAAGCATTTGTTGGTAAGAACAGGAGCAAAAAATGGGGGGGGGGGGAGAAATCAATCAAAGATTAGTCCTAACAAACATCAAAGCAATTTATAGTTGTAGCTCAGTGGTTATTTTCTGTTGAAGAATGGATGGGAAGTGAATCTCCTAATGCTTTATCTGCTGAAACATTTTTTTCCCCAATTTAGTGAGTTGCAAATGTATTGCACTATAATTGACTAGGAAGTGTGGCAGTTATAGTCCAGTGCATCTGGAAAAATGACCCCTCAATCCAAGTGTAATATCTTTTTACCATACTGACTCTATCAATACAGCCTTCTGTTGACATTTTTCTATTTGCTTTTAATAGTCAATGCCCCCTCAGCATTCTTTCAGCAGCAGAGGTGGGGAAAAGGGTTTGTGATCAATGTGTTGCCAGACTGAAATTTCATCTGTGCCTATTTTCACCTTTAGCTTTCTTATATTCACCTCCTTTTTCTTCTTTATTATTTGCAGACGGTTCTCTTTCCTATCAGACCATGCTTAGCAAAACTTATCATAAGACTTTTCAGTTGGGGTCATGTCTATGTTGAGCGTGTATTGAAGAACTGGTACTTGGCCACTCGTGTTCTGTGCTTGTGTGTGTGTGTTTATATGTGCATCTCTTTCTGTGTACATATATGTCAGTGATGGCAAAACTTTTAGAGACCGAGTGCCCAAACCGCAACCCAAAAAACCCACTTATTTATCGCAAAGTGGCAGGGCCACCTCAGCATTGTGGTGCCCTTGGGAGCGGAGGGCAGGGAGGTGCCTCTGAGTGCCACCTCTGGCACACAAAAACTAGGGGCGCAAAAATGGGCCACCGTGCTGCAAGGCGCAAAAACGGCCGCCGCCGCACCACAGGATGCAGATACAGGGCGCCGCACCACGCAAGAATGGGGCAGGGCTAGTGAGTATCACGCAGGCACTAACCCTGCCCCATTTGCAGTGTGTGCATGCTCACGGCCCCATGTGCGCATGCATGCATGTAAAATGCTTCCCCCTCCCTTTTCTTCCAGTCCACCAATCGACAATGGTTGGTGACCTCTGCTCTATCACCTCTACTCGAGCTTGCCAGTCGGCCACTTCGCCTCCTTTGTGCTGAGCGGGGGTCCTGCTCCGGGCGACGGTGACGGCCTGATGGACCTGCTGCTGGCGGTGGTGGTGCGCGTGCCAACAGAGAGGGCTCTGAGTGCCACCTCTGGCACGCGTGCCATAGGTTCGCCACCACTGATATATGTTGTTCAGTCACTAAATTGTATCCAACTCTTCCTGACCCCATGGACCATAGCATATCAGACCCCTTCTGTCTTCCACTGTCTCCCGGAGCTTGCCCAAATTCATGTTCATCAATGACAATATTACATGTGTGTGTGTGTGTGTGCATAGATACACACACACAGAGAGATAGATAGACAGACAGACAGACAGACAGATAGATAGATACGCACATACAGAGAATTTTATACATACTCAGAGAAAGAATTCTCAGTATGTATGTTTGTGTGTTTGTTTGTGTGTGTATATATATATATATGTATATCTTTGCATATACATATATCTTTGCATAGGTCTTCATCAAAATCGATGGACGAACAACAATATCTTTGCATATATCTTTGCATACAAATTTTAATTTTTATCTATGCTACCCTGACCCTTGCCTGCCTTTCTGCCACTCCGATCACCAAATGACAATTCCCCCTTAGATTCCCACATGGAGGTGTAACTGTTCATTAGAGCTTTTCCACTTTGCAGCAGCTGCATCTAATTTCAAGCAGTATCTTTTTACCCTCTTCGGCAATTAGGCTTGCCCAAACCACCAGATAATGGAATTGTAAAAAAAAAAAAAAAAAAAAAAAAAAATCCCTAGAGGCTCAATTGGCAGAAACAGATACTTTTTGACCTGAAGAGAGAGCTGGCAAATTGCCCTTCACCTTTTCCCTCCGGGGGAGGAAGCAAGAACAAAGCACAAAAGAAATGAGCAGATGAGCTGTATTTTGTCAGAAATGCTAATTAAAGAGGAGTTATTGCTCTACTCTTTCATAGCAATCTTAATTTGTCAAAATCTGCAGTCAGTTCTGCCAGAGATAAGCTTTTGCTTTAGGTAAGGCATCAAGGAAATTCTTTTATTTTCTTTTCATGTTAATTCTTTTCATGTTAATGTAAAGATCTTTCCTCAGATGAGACAAGCAATTTCCAGAGAATTTAAGAGACTAGTGGTGATTAAAGATAACTGCAATTTGCCCCTCACCCACTAATTAGATGCCCCTAAGGCAAGGGTCTTCAAACTTGGCCCTTTTATGACTTGTGGACTTCAGCTCCCAGAATTCCTCAGCAAGGCTGGCTGAGGAATTCTGGGACTTGAAGTCCACAAGTCATAAAAGGGCCAAGTTTGAAGACCCCTGCCCTAAAGTATTCACTTCCTTATGTTCAAGACAGGCATTCTCAGATAAGTATGTATACTATTATAGTTGTAAGTGGACCTTAGGAGAAGATGTGTTGCGGTCATCTAGATATTCTTTAGTTTGTTCTCCAGCTGGTTTTTAAATAAGACATAAAATGGAAGGTCAGGGTCAGATGGGAGAAATGGAAATCGTTGCAAAGGAAATCTATTCATTTTTATCCTAATCCTTGATCAACAACGGTGGACTGAACAGCTGGATCTTCAAGTATCATATAGTGATGGTGCCGTTTAGAGCAATTTATTCAAACGTGGGAAGTTGCAATATGTTCTGTGTGATAGTTGGGCCACTGAAAGAACAATGGTCATGTCCTTTGGGACCATCGGCGCTGTCATGAGCATAGGAAGTATTCAGTGCAAGGACTGTCTGAAAGATGTTTTGACATGTTTTCAATGGGAACAATGTCTGTGACAGAAAAATAATGTGGCATGAATTGAGCGCCTCTGTGAATTTTTTAATGATCTCATGGAATTTGTGGCCTTCAATAATTAAATAGGCTTGGGTCCAAGAGACGGCATTTCTTGTGGTTTTCCTTTCCCGTTAAAACAAAAGAGAAGGATATTATAGGGCAGTGATGCCGAACCTTTTAGAGACTGAGTGCCCAAACCGCAACCCAAAACCCACTTATTTATCGCAAAGTGCCAGGGCCGCATCAGCATTGTGGTGCCCTGGGGGGGAGGGCAGGGAGGCGCCTCTGAGTGCCACCTCTGGCACACAAATCCAGGGGCGCAAAAATGCGCCACCATGCTGCAAGGCGCAAAAATGGCCGCCGCCACACCGCAGGGTACAGATGCAGGGCACTGCACCATGCAAGAACGGGGCAGGGCTAGTGAGTATCACTAACCCCACCCCATTTGCAGTGCGTGCGTGCTCATGACCCCGTGCGCGCATGCACGAATGTAAAATGCTTCCCCCTCCCTTTTCTTCCAGTCCACCAATCGACAATGGTTGATGACCTCTGCTCTACCACCTCTACTCGAGCTTGCCAGTCAGCTGCTTCGCCTCCTTTGTGCTGGATGGGGG
Source organism: Protobothrops mucrosquamatus (assembly GCF_001527695.2). NCBI lineage: Eukaryota > Metazoa > Chordata > Lepidosauria > Squamata > Viperidae > Protobothrops > Protobothrops mucrosquamatus. The sequence continues at coordinate 26,427 of NW_015386148.1, read as the reverse complement.
TCCTGCTCCGGGCAACGGTGACAGCCTGATGGACCTGCTGCTGGCGGTGATGGCATGGGTGCCAACAGAGAGGGCTCTGAGTGCTGCCTACGGCACGCATGCCATAGGTTCCCCCACCACTGTTATAGGGACAGTGCTATAGGGCCAGGAAGAGAGTGTAAGATTTTTTTCCTGATAACCTATAGAAGTATTACTCATATATGACAGGTCTAAGGAACCAAGAACAACATGAGGAGTTACTTCAGAGTACAGGTAGTCCTCAACATAGGACCACAATTGAGCCCAAAATTTATGTTGCCAAACGAAAGAGTGGTTAAGTTAATTTTGCCCCATTTTGCGACATTTCGTGCCACAATGGTTATGTGAATCATTGCAGTTGTTAAGTTACTAACATGGTTGTTAAGTGAATCTGTCTTTCCCATTGACTTTGCTTGTCAGAAGGTCACCAAAGGTGATCACGTGACCCCTGGACACTACAGTTGTCATAAATATGAATCAGTTGCCAAGTATCTGAATTTTGATCACATGGCCATGGGGAATGCTGCAATGGTTGTAAGTGTGAAAAACGATCATAAGTCATTTTGTTCAGACCCGTGGTAACTTTGGTCACTAAATGAACTGTTGTAAGTCAAGGACTACCTGTAGTTTCTTTACTGTTGTTCATCTATAGACTCACAATATTTGCATGGTGATCATCACCACATTAGGCCTATCCTAGAAAACACCTACAAACACCCTTAATTATCTCATAGTCTGCCTCTACCTTATCCTCAAATGAACTGAATTACTGGGAATTTACCAGCAAACCATCTTTTGAGCTGCCAGAGATGCTGAAAAGACATGAATTTGCTGCAACAACTAAAAGACACAATGGCAGGCTTTTCCCCAATCTCTTTAAGTCATTCTTTCAGTATTTTACTTTGTGAATAAAGTTCCAGTGAAAAGGAAAAAATCCTTCTTCTTTCAACTTCCCTGCTGTTTAAAATGGAATCTGCAATTAAATTTAAGAAATGATTATACTGCTCCCAGCCCAGCTGGATATAACATTAAATGATGTAGAATCTTGGTATGACTTAGCTAGAATCATAAAAGAAACAGAATAATATGGTTTCCATATTAGAATTCAGAGTTTGTGATTGCTGTCTCAATTATTTCCCAACTAAGCATGCATAAATACATACCAAAATTTCTATTGCCACATTCTAGCTACAAGTCTATGCATTTGCCTGTTTGTACAACCTTAGGAGTGGTAGAAAGGTCTCATATCACTGATCGAAGCCTGCTTTAGAATAGTTTCTTGAATGAGGTACAGGTATGGTTAGGTTTTATTATAACATTTTTGACCCACGTGGAGAATAAAATGGAACTCAAAGTATTTTTTTTTATGCACACAGAAGATAGTTCAATTGACTAGGACAGTGGTGGCGAACCTATGGCATGGGTGCCAGAGGTGACACCCAGAGAATGCTGTAAAGTGCTGTGGGACACTACATAAGTCTAAAATGCTGATGCTATTGCTAATTAAAGAAAAGGATGTATCTTGTTTTATATTCTACCTTGGAAACTGCATCTGGACTGTTTACTCAAAACTGAAAAAAATGACATTTTGATCTTAGGTTTTGATGATTAGATTGATTTAGTAATTATAGAAATGGCCTGAAATGTTGTGAACTGTAAAGCAAAAGGTTGATTTATTAATTTTGCAATCCACAGCACTGAAGAGAGTTGGAAGTTATTGCTTTTTCTCTCTTCTTTTTTATTTTTCTAACTTTTGTTTCTTCTATATTTTTACCTTAAGTCATTAAAAGATCAGTATGTTTTATTGTAATTAAGGAGAAGCTTCCTAACAGTGAGGACAATTAACCAGTGGAACAGCTTGCCTTCAGAAGTCGTGGGCGCTCCATCACTGGAGATTTTTAACTAGACAGTCAGTTGTCTGAAATGGTATAGTTTCTCCTGCTCAAGGAGGGGGCTAGACTAGAAGACCTCCAAGGTCCCTTCCAGCTCTATTCTATTCTATTCTATTCTATTCTATTCTATTCTATTCTATTCTATTCTATTCTATTCTATTGTAAATGTGCAAGTTATTGTAGACTTTAAATCAGGTTTTCTTCCCAATCGTTACCAGCCCCAATTTGTACATGAAAATTAAAGAATTCTATTAATTAATTGCATTCTTCTTGTAGATATAATTTAAGATTAAAATTAAATAATGGGAAGTTAGAGTTATTAGGGGGGCACTTTGAGGCACAGCATTAGTAATTTTAGTGTAAGTAAGTAAAATTAATTGAACAGAATCTGCTGTATGAAAGATTCAAGAGAACATTTTAAAAACAGGGTTTTTGTTTTTAAGTTACCACAATCTATTCCAGAAAATTGGGTTAGACTGCAATATTAATAATCCCAATCAGCATTATGGGTTTTGTAATCCAGCCTACCAGGGAAGCAACAGGGCTGCACTAATACATTTTCGAATTTCCAGACACATCTGGGTATCATGTTATAAAGACCCCACCATTTCAAGGGATTGAATTAGGTGACCCCTGTGATCTCCTGCAGCTGTGCAACTCCACACTTCTGGATTTATGTTCCTCAAACTGGATGACAACTTGCTTATCTGATCTGCACACACTTCCTATGGATCCACTTCTTCTGAGTTCACTGAAACAGGAGGCGCCTGCCAAAAGAAACTACAGTAGTAAAATTAATGAGCCGATCAGTTTGAGCTCTTGTCATCCAACTGGATAGAAATAGGGAATCAATGGAACATGAGGGTTTTTTTTGCTACTTGTATCATAAAGATCTTTGATATAGATAACAGCAAGGGAAAAACACTTCCTAGCAGCTGTGCTTTCTAGCTTTTTGAAGGGTTTGTGTAGGAGATGACCAGGCTGAGCCCGAGGGAGGGGTCAAATACATCATCAGTCATGAGTCTGTGTGGGCCCACAAGAGATCTAAGTCTAGCTCTAGCCCAGTGATGGCGAACCTTTTAGAGACCGAGTGCCCAAACTGCAACCCAAAACCCACTTATGCATCGTCGGGTGCCGGGTGGGTGTGGCCCATTGGATGGGTGTGGCCCATTGGGTGGGCGTGGCTGCGGTGGTAACAGCAGACTGGGTGGGACTAAAAAGTTCAATCAATCAATTCCAACTTTGCAAGATCTTTTTTTTCCTGCTTGAAATTGACTGATTGATTGAACCTTTCTTTTGTACACAGTGGTGGAGGCCTAAAGTGAAAAGGTTTTATAAAACCCAGCTGAAGGCCTAGGACTGGAGTGATGGTGCGCGTGCCCACAGAGAGGGCTCTGAGTGCCGCCTCTGGCACCTGTGCCATAGGTTCGCCACCACTGCTCTAGCCCATCCTGAACGCCATTGACTCATCTCCCCTAATTTCCATTAATAATTCAGATTCTTGTAGAATGCTTAAGCTTACAATAAACTTTTATATCCATTTGAACTGTCTGGATCTCCTGATTTTCCTGGCGCTCAACAGGTTTCATCAATTTCCATGCCAATTGGAAATTGATCAGACTTGAGCTGCAAAAAATATGACTATCTCTAGATGGCCCTAAGAATGAGCTTTTCTATATTTTTTTGCTACTATCTAGTGCAGGGGTAGGCAACCTTGGCTCTTTTATGACTTGTGGACTTCAACTCCCAGAATTCCTGAGCCAATTCTGGGAGTTGAAGTCCACGAGTCATAAAAGAGCCAAGGTTGCCTACCCCTGATAGTGCTTATCACAATTTTTACAGCCCATATCTGGTAGCTCTAAGTAAGGCAGTCAGCAGCATTATCAGATCCATTACAGTCGTCCTCAACAAGTATAATTGCGACTGGAATATCCATCATAAGTTGGTGCAGTTTTAAAACAAGTCAATACATGACCGGACAGAATTTTATGACATTTTAACTATAGTCAATAAGCAAATCACTATGGTCATTAAGTGAATAATGGGGTCATTAAGTGAATCACATGGTTGATTTTTCTTGTCAGAAGATCGCAAATGACAATCACATGACTGCGAAGACACTGAAATTGTCATAAGTGCATCAAGTATGATCACCTGACTGTGGAGATGTACAATGGTCATAAGTGCGAGGATGACTTATGTCACTTTTTCCAAGCCTGTTGTAACTTTAAACCATTGTTAAACCATGGTCATAAGTCGAGGATACCTGTAACTGGATGTAATGGCTTCTTAATAACCTTAAGGATCAGGAGGAATAATAGAATAACAGACTAATAACAGGGATCTTGGAGATCTTCTAGTCCAACCCCCTGCTCATGCAGAAAACCCCAGTCTCTTCTTAAAAACCTCCGCTGTTGGAGCACCCACAACTTTTGGAGCAAGCCTTTCCATTGGTTTATTGTTCTCACTGTCAGGAAATTTCTCTTTAGTCCTAGGTTGGGTCTCTCCTTGATTGGTTTCCATCCATTGCTTTGTGTCCTGCCTTCAGGTGCTTTGGAGAATAGGTTGCCCGCCCCCTTTGTGGCAGCCCTTCAAATATTGGAACACAGATATCATGTCACCCCTAGTTCTTGTTTTCATTAAACTAGACATATCCAATTCCTGCAACCGTTCTTCATAGGATTTAACAGCTGAAAAAGATATATCAGAAGATATAAGATATATAAGAAGAGCCACTGCCAAGACAATGGTCAGATAAGAGAAATCTGAGTTCAAAAGCCAAAGCTACATGAGAAAATGTCTCACACTTGTCTCTTCCTAGTTCTGTTTAGTTTAAAGACAAGGAGGGGGCAGGCACATCCAGACTTGCAAGATTCTGTTACATAAACCTATAATAAAAGTAGTATTAGCTTATTAATATTCATATTTTTATATGCATGGTAATGAAACATTACAATCAAGGACAAAAAGAATGCACTTATAATTTGAACATATAATTAACAAAGTCAATAGTTTTATAGAAATAGTAACTTTGTAGAAAGCAAAAAAAAAAAAAGCAAAAAAAAAAATCTACTGTACATTCAGGCATTCCAACAATCCTGTCCTATTCTAGTGATACTATGGTAAACACTTCTGTTATTCAATTATATTAAACTTTTGCTCTAGAAACTTATGCTGTTTTTTAGAAACTTATGCTGTTTTTCCTCTGGCAGAATCTTTCTTTTCTCCATTTCTCTCTCTCACACAAAGGTGAGCAGGGTCTAAAATCCCAATTGCAACTGCGCATGGACTAGCGCATATAATCAGCTAGTCTCACATTTAGTGAATTTCGGGTCACATTAAATCTCACCTGGTATCAATTTACAAATTGCTCTAAATTGAACATCACATTATTCAAATTCACAATAATCACGACCTACCTGTGCTTACTTATACGTCTTTCCGCACAACCTGCTATCATTCTAGGCATGAAAAATTAAAATAAAAACATGCACAGCATGATATATTAACATAAATAAAACACAAATGTGGCATTAGATGAAACAGTACTTCCTTAGTATAGTGGCTTAAATTATTTTGCACCTGCTGGCCTGTTGAAAACACATGACCTTCGTACTTTTTGAAATGCTAGCAGAGTACAGTCCAAACCAAAATATTAAATTGAGTGAATATGCCCTGGATCATATTTTGTTTTGCGCAGTTTGTTGCATCTTATGGAAACCTTTCCCAGTTTCTACATGTTGGACTTCAGCTCCCAGAATTCTCAGCAGATAGCCTGGAATTCTGGGAGTTATACTGCACTACATACCTGTGGAGAATTCCCTGGTTGGGAAAGGCTATCTTGCATGCACAACTCTGTGCCCCTGTGGCTGAATTTATGGATTCATAATGAAACTACAGTGAGTTAATTTGATTTGAGCTTATTCTATTGTGTAATTTTTTTTTTTTAAGGTTGTGGTCCATCATTTTGCATTATCTATGAATCAGGGACTGTCTGAGCTTCAGGTTTATCTAACTATGATTTTGATTAAGCCACAACTAGCCAAGTCATACACTGCATGAATCATGGTTTATTAAAAAGTGGCTAGATTTCCAATATAAAAAAACCCATTATGATTTATTGAATTTATTTCCTCTCCCTTTGTTTTCCCGCCATGAATGCTAGATAAGATCTTAGAGCTGTGACTTTTGACCATACTTCCCTTTTTACCCACATCAAAAACACGTTTCAAACGGCAGGTGACCCGAATGAGTCTATAAGTGTCTATGGAGATTCTCAACCATCCAGGTCCTAATTGTCCCAAAGGTGATGTTTCCAAAAGGCATTGGACTTTCTTGATTTTTTTTCCCTTTGAAAACTTTTTGTGTCTCATCCATCTTCATTCTGAAGAACTGAAGAAGCTTCTTGGATGAGAAATGAAACGTTTTCAAAGCAAAAAAACCCCCAAGTAAAGTCCAGTTGCCTTTTGGAAAAAGCACATTTGGGACAATAAGTCTATAGCAGGGGTCTTCAAACTTGGCCCTTTTATGACTTGTGGATTTCAACTCCCAGAATTCCCCAGCCAGCCATGCTGGCTGAGGAATTCTGGGAGTTGAAGTCCACAAGTCATAAAAGGGCCAAGTTTGAAGACTCTGGTCTATAACTAACTCCTAACCTCAAGACAAGCAACAGTAGACATCCCCTATGTCACCCCCAGCCAGTCTATTCAGTGTCCCCAACGAGCTCCATGATGTTTGTTGTATTAAAGGTCTGGCTGGTAGAGGAGAAAAATAAGCAGATAAGCAAGCTGCATTTAGACAAAGCAGTTCAACAAGGCACTAGTGTGCCATCCAGCAATTCTTAATTAAAAAAGAATGAACAGCAATACCCTTATATATTGCTTTTATCAGTGTAAAATTGATATCGATTTCATCCTAAGAGATAAACTCTGATGGGCCCTCCAGCTTAGATTTATCAGTTGATGGCTACTTTTGCTAATGAGGAGGCAGCATGAAAACACGGTCATTCGAGTTAAGCACAATAAACTGGTTATTTTCCTGCATGGGTTCCAATAGAGATGAAACAGAAATCCATGTTAGCTCCCCTCCTGTTTAATATCTCTCTACATATTTAACTCAATGGTTGCTGTAAACTGAAGGACAGCTGTTTGGCAACACTGCTGTATGCTGATAATGCAGCAATTCATTGCTTCACAGGTGGCCCTTAGGAGATGCTTGCAAGCAGAATTCTGCAGGAAGAGGGACTTACAAGTAATTACTCCAGGAAAAAAATTAAGTTTTTCTCAGAAAGACCTAGTCATAATCATGAACTACAAATAGGAAATAACAAAACAGAACAAGTTTCAGCTTCCAAATATCTTGAAATAATTTTTCAGGGTTCTGGAAGGAACAATCTAGAGCAGTGATGACGAACCTTTTAGAGACCGGGTGCCCCAAAACCGCCCCCCACCCCCGTCCCCGCTCGACCCTGCCCGCTGGGCCACCCACCACCTCCACAGCCTGCCACAGATCACAGCAGCGCCATGGCGACCACGACCTCTGCCCGTGCACTGCAACATCATCTGCGCGCGACGGGGCACAAGGGCGGAATCTTATCCCCGCTGCCCAGCTACCATGTCCTTGGCTGGGCTGCTTCGCGTGGGCCGCGCCCGGGGGGGACTCTCCTCCGGGGGAGCTGCTGGTGAGGAGGGGGTCGTGGGAGGAGGCGGGGCTGGGGCAACGATGCATGTGCCCACAGAGAGGACTCTGAGTGCCGCCTCTGGCATGCGTGCCATAGGTTCGCCACCACTGATCTAGAGTCATCTTTGCCCAAACCATTAATAATACCAAGACAATAATGAGCGTCATTTACTCTAAGGTTGATAGATACCTACAGAGAATCCCCAACTTAGGACTGGAATTTTGATCACCAAGTAATTAGGTTTTTAAGTGCGTCATCATGTGACTAGGCTTAATTTTACAATCATTTTTACTGTGGTTGTTAAATGAATCATATGGTCCTTAAGCAAATTCAGTTTCCCCAATTTACTTTGCTTGTTGGAAGCCAGCTGGGAAGATTGCAAATAGCAATAGACTTAGACCAGGGATCTTCAAACTTGGCCCTTTTATGACTTGTGGACTTCAACTCCCAGAATTCCTCAGCCAGCGGGCCTGGCTGAGGAATTCTGGGAGTTGAAGTCCACAAGTCATAAAAGGCCAAGTTTGAAGACCCCTGCTCTAAGCAGTTTACTGCATCAGCATCTTGCCTCCAACAATCTGGGTCCTCATTTTAATCATGATCACATGACTGCCACACACTGCAACTGTCATAAGTGCTAGCAAGTTACCAAACACCTGAATTGTGATCACCCGACTATGGAGAGGGCACAATGGTTATATCTGCAAGGATAAGTCACTTTTTCTAAGGCTATTGCAACTTTGAACCATCATGAAACAAATAATCATAAGAATATCTGTAACTGGATGTAATGAGCTATGAGAATAACCTTAAGGATCAGAAAGAGCCACAACCAAAACAATGGTCGGATAAGAGACATCTGAGTCCAAAGTTAAAATATAAATTGAGAAAATAGACTTGATTCTCCCTAGTTCTGTTTAGGATAAAGGCAGGGAGAGAGGATATCACATCCAGATTTGCAAGATTCTGTTACATGATCCTGTAATAAAAGTAGTGTTAGCATTCATAACGTTGGCTTCCTTGTCTAGTCTATTTCAAAGGTTGACAGTGGTAAGGATAATAATTTAAGCAACATTTCATCATTCTAATGTTGGCGGTGCTGCTCAATCTTTGATCTTTCTTGCCCTTTTCTCTACCTTTTCTGCTGTCATTACAAGTTCTTTCATTTCACCTTCTTTTTTATCCTTGTCCACCTCCTCTGTCCAAGCCACATTCTTGTATTTCTTTGCTGCACCCAGAACCGCACTATTTCTTCTTTGTCAGGTGTTGACTGGCTCACTGCAATCTCTCCATTGATAGATTCCTAGAAAGGTTTCTGATACAGCAATAGAACTTAGATTTATATACCACTTCACAATGCTTTGCAGCTCTCTCTAAGCTGCTTACAAAGTCAGCATACAAGCTGGGTCCTCATTTTACCAACCTGGAAGGCTGAGTCAGCCTTTGACTGAAATTAGAGATTCTGCAATTTGAGCTTCGTATCTGCTGATCTTCAAGAATCAAGATCAATATACAGGTAGTCCTGGACTTACAACAGTTCATTTAGTGACGGTCCAAAGTTACAACGGCCCTGAAAAAAGTGACTTATGACCACCTAGAGGCAAACAGAGTCATTACTAAAAGCCAACAACCCACAACCCAAGGCTCTGTTCTGGGCCCAGTGCTCTTCAACATCTTCATCAACGATTTGGACGAGGGGATAGATGGGGAACTCATCAAATTTGCAGACGACACCAAGCTGGCAGGAATAGCCAACACTCCAGAAGACAGGCTTAAGATACAGAAGGATCTGGACAGACTTGAACACTGGGCACTATCTAACAAAATGAAATTCAA
>NW_015386148.1:11130-14027 GCF_001527695.2 Protobothrops mucrosquamatus | reverse complement strand
ACATCTGCCTATCCCAGGTCCTGGGTAAGGACTCGATAGGTAGACAAAATGCCAAATCCAGTCTGAACATCTGGCTGACTGTGCGATGATCCATAATAATAATAATAATAATAATAATAATAATAATAATAATAATAATAATAATAATAATAATAATAATAATAATAATAATAATAATAATAATAATAATAATAAAAAAAAAAAAAAAGATCAACTCCTAACAGACTAAATGATCTTGGAAAACTGCAAGAAAAGGAAGACCAACCTGAATGTGGCATGGATTGACTACAAAAAGGCATTTGACTCTCTGCCACATGATTGGATAATCAAGTGCCTAGAAATAACAGGAGTCAGTAGAAACATCAGAAAATTTGTGCGAAGATCGATGGCCCAATGGAAGACACAGTTGCAGGTCAATGGTGAGAGACTGGGAGAGGTTAATATCAAGAGATGAATATTTCAAGGAGATTCATTATCACCACTACTATTTGTTATTGCACTGTTTCCTCTGTCAACAATACTGAATAACACAGGACATGGCTATCAAACATCAAAAACATCTGCCAGACTATCCCACCTCCTTTACATGGATGATCTGAAGCTGTATGGAAAAACATCATCTGAAATAGAATTGCTGCTCAACACTGTCTGTATATATAGCCAAGATATTGCAATGGAGTTTGGCTTGGATAAATGTGCCAAACTTACTATCAAACAAGGAAAAATAGTGAAAACTGAAGGAATCAAGATGCCCCATGAAAATAACATTAAGAGTCTGGATGAGGAAGATTACTACAAATACTTGGGTATTCTTCAAGCTGACAACGTCAAGCACACTGAAGTCAAGAAAAAGATTAGAGGTGAATACATCAAGAGAGTGAAGAAGATCTTAAAGTCCAAACTCAATGGAGGAAATACCATGAAGGCAATCAACACCTGGGCAATTCCAGTCATTAGATACACAGCTGGAATAGTGGATTGGACTCAAGCAGAACTAAAAGCAATGGATAGGAAGACCAGAAAAATAATGAGAATGAATCATGCCCTTCATCCACACAGTGACATTGACAGACTCTATCTACCAAGGCAAATAGGTGGGCGTGGAATGCTGCAAGTGCATCAGATGGTTGAAGAAGAAAAAATGGCTTTGGAAGAATATCTGAAGGACAATGATGAAGATGTACTGAAATTAGTATATCAGGAAGGCTTACTGACTACTGGAGAGACCAAACTGGCCTACAAGAAAGACCAAATGAAGAACAGAATAGAGGCATGGGAAGACAAAGCACTACATGGCCAATACATTAAACAAAATAGCTGGGAAAGCAGACTTTTCTTGCCACAGCTGTTAAATGAATTACTGCAGTTGTTAGTAACACAATTGTTAAGTGAATCTGGCTTCCCCATTGACTTTGTTTGGGTGATCACATGACCCCAGGACATTGCAATCATCATAAATACATGACAGCTGCCAAGCGCCCAAATGTTGATCACGTGACCATGGGGATGCTGCAAGAGTCGTAAGTGTGAAAAACAGTCATACTTCACTTTTTTCAGTGCCTTTGTAACTCCAAACAGTCACTAAATAAACTGTTATAAGTCGAGGACTACCTGTAGTACTTTTGAACTCTATCCTGGCTCCGAACTTCTTGCACCTGACAGCTGATGCTGACTTTGTGCACATCTCCCAAAGGATACATTCCTACAGTGCAATGTTGCCCTCATCAATCTGATGAAAGCAGGAAAGAAATGTAAATACATATGGTGGTTAGGGGAAAAAATTAAATTCTTTTCATCTCAAATTTGTCTCACATTCTGAACACTGCTCTTTAAGAAGGTGTCAGCTATCACCTTATGCTTGCTTCTCCTATGCTACCATGCGGTGACAGTCTGCTGTGAACTCTGGGGAGAGTGGACGGGAGGGGGAATACTTGGGCAAAAGTGAAAGTAACTTCTGTATCTCCTTGAGATGCTGCTTCAAGGTCACCTGGCTGGGAGAAGAAGGCAGCTGCATATCAACCTATGCTTGAAGTGACCATTCTGAAAACATCTTGCTTAAACCTGATTGGTCATGGGAAGAGGTCAGCGATGGGAGGCAGTTAAGAAAGGGAAAAGTTGAACTTAGAGGTTTGGACACATTCTTCTCAAGTCTGCCTATGCATTACTTCATGCATTATTTCATTCTTTGATAAGGTGAACTAAATTAGTAGACCAGCAAAATGCTGTGGACATAGTATACTTAGACTTCAGTAAGGCATTTGACAAAGTAGACCACAACCTGCTGCTTAGTAAGCTAGAAAAAGATGGGATAGACAACAACACCATCAGATGGATCTGTAGCTGGCTGACAAACCGTACTCAGCGAGTAGTCCTCAGTGTTACTACATCCACATGGAGAGAAGTAAGCAGTGGGGTACCACAAGGCTCTGTCTTAAGCCCATTACTCTTCAATATCTTCATTAATGACTTAGATGAGGAGATAGAAGGGGAACTCATCAAATTTGCAAATGACACTAAACTGGCAGGAATAGCCAACACCCCAGAAGACAAGCTCAGGATCCAAAAAGATCTTGACAAACCTGAACAACAAAATGAGTTTTAATATGGATAAAAGCAAAGTTTTACATTTAGGCAGGAAAAATTAAAGGTTTAAGTACAGATTAGGAGAGACCTGGCTCAAAAACAGTAACTGTGAAAGGGACCTTGGAGTCCTAGTGGATGATCACTTGACTATGAGCCAGCAGTATGCAGCAGCAGTCAAAAAAGCTAATACAATCCTGGGTTATATAAACAGAGGCATAGAATCAAGATCACGCGAAGTATTAGTACCGCTTTATAAAAACCTAGTAAGACCACACCAGGAATACTGCAACCAATTTTGATCACCATACTACAAA